>NC_062519.1:21645825-21858325 GCF_022655615.1 Tachysurus fulvidraco
ACATAGCAACCTTGTCTTATGGAGAAAACTAACCTGTCTGTTTGAGGGTTAAATCTTCTTGAAATGCTGGATTGAAACTGGACTAGATCTGACATCATTTATCATCCAATCTACTTACTTATTTTATACTGTACTTGTGTTTTGTATGTTGCACAGGTCATGAATGTGAACATTCATTCATTCATTCATTTTCTACCGCTTATCCGAACTTCTCGGGTCACGGGGAGCCTGTGCCTATCTCAGGCATCATCGGGCATCGAGGCAGGATACACCCTGGACGGAGTGCCAACCCATCCCAGGGCACACACACTCTCATTCACTCACACTCTCACACACTACGGACAATTTTCCAGAGATGCCAATCAAACTACCATGCATGTCTTTGGACCGGGGGTGGAAACCGGAGTACTCGGAGGAAACCCCCAAGGCATGGGGAGAACATGCAAACTCCACACACACAAGGTGGAGGCGGGAATCGAACACCCAACCCTGGAGGTGTGAGGCGAACGTGCTAACCACTAAGCCTGAATGTGAACAGAATACAGAAATTGTCACTGCATGCCTGTGATCAGGTGTTGGTTAATAGATTGGCAAGATTTTGTTAAAAATGAAAACAACAGTTAACAGAGAATGTAACTTTTTTTTTTTTTTTTTTTTGCTTCACTAAAGCCTTCAGTGTAAAAAATCATGCAAATGATATTAGTCAGCAAGCTAGATATATAGTAACGGGTACAATCCAAACACACTACCTATTTGTTAACTGCAGAGGTGGGAAGTAACGGAGTAAAAATACTTCGTTACTGTACTTAAGTACATTTTTCTGGTATCAGTACTTTACTCCACTATTTATTTTTCCTTACAACTTTTTACTTTTACTCATTACATTTTTACACAAATATCTGTACTTTTTACTTCTTACATTTTCAAAACGGTCTCGTTACTTTTAGTATTATTTCTTCTCATTGAGCGCTGTTTCCAGCCTATCATCCTATCATTGTGCGGCTTTTCCCCCATGTGACTGGTGTACTGTATTATTTACTGGCTATCAGACATAGACTAAGGATAGCGGAGCTAATGAGCAGCACGCCTACAAAAGGAATGGCTAATGTTAATTCAGAGGGAGTCACCGATGTTAAAATAACTAACAACGAGGACATTCCTGAACACACATGGCATATATGAGGGAGATGTTTGTAATAATCGGCGTCAAAAAATGATTCCTGTCGAATGCGTTGTGAATTATGTCAACCAGGGGCGGTTCTAGCCCTTTTTTAAAAACTATTTTTTTCTTATAGTTTTCTTAAAACTATAAGGATGATTTTTACTTTCATAAATAAACAATAAAAAATACTTTAAAATGCAGGACATGTCGTCGATGGGAAAGAAAATTATTTATCAGTTTGATCCAAGAGCGATTTTTTTTTTACTTTGCTTTTATTCCATACTTTTACGCGCGTGTGTTGTAGTCTTTCAAAAGTGCGTCTTCAGCTGTCTGCTTTATTTGAACGGAGAAGCACAGGTACGCGCAGCGTGCACGCGCAGTCAGAGCTGGAGGCGTTTATCTATAACGTTAATCGGCGGAAAGACGCAAAGACGGCAACCAAAAGCAGTGAAATTTCACTATTCTTATTACCAGAGTTGTCATATAATATATAATATAGAACTCTTCTTGTTTTAAATTCGCACTGAGGGCTAAAACCCCCTAAAGATGAAACCCAGAACCGCCCCTGGTGTCAACCCAAAAAACACGAAGTGCTTAATTTAATTAACATTAATTTTGTCATTTGTAAAACATCACAATAATTTTGAGTTGTTTTCAAGGACAGAGCTGGAATCTCCCTACAGTTTGGGAAATGGCCTTGGTGATACACTTGGTATACATTATATTTCCAAAAGTATTGGGTCACCTGACCTTTCCTGCTATATGTGGTTGTTTTCTGATTTCATCCCTACTGAACACCTTTGGGATGAATGTGAACGCTGACTCCATCCTATCTCACCTACATTAGTGCCTGCCTTTCGTAACAATCTTGTGGCTGCAAAATTATATATTCTCCAAAATTATATATTTATATATACACACACTATATATATATATATATATATATATATATATATATATATATATATATATATATATATATATATATATACACACACACACACAACATGACGTCCGATTACCAGCATGACACTAAACAGGTAGTAGTAACGGCGACTTTTTACGTAAGTACATGTCAAAGCCCACACTACTTTACTTTAACTTGAGTAAAAGAGTGTAGTCACTACTTCTACTTTTACTGGAGTCTTTTAAAAAATGGGTATCTGTACTTCTACTTGAGTAAAGGATGTGTGTACTTTTGCCACCTCTGGTTAACTGCAATTTAAAGGTTATCTACCCAAACAAACTGAGTGCAAAATTTTGTCTAACTTTTATTGAGTAGATTCCAATAGTTTGTTTTTACGGTGATAAATGATCAGCATGTTTTCTGGGTGGAATCGTTTTCATTTGAATCTTTAAAGTAATCAAGATATTCGGTAGATTCTGCATAATATATATTTATGCACATAATAGTATATATCTATAATGCATATGAAATAAATGATGCCTCACGTACATCAGATTTCCAGCTAAATTATTTGTAGCCCTAACACTGATATTCCATACCAGTTTTACAGTAGACAAAGTATACTGCACAGACACTGGAACATTCTCCTCCCTCAACACGTCTCGCACGGTGGCGGATATGACTGCTGTAGCCAGGTGACCAAACACAAAACTGAAAAAACCAACAGCAGAAAAGTTTTATCACATATACATACAAAAAAAAATACATAATTTTATTTGAATATTCAGCCATGAATAAAAATGCTCCTACTTTCCACTCTCTTTGTTCTTTTGTGTAAATGCTTTAAAGTGAGATCTGGACAGAACCTCCATCATACTGCTGTAGTAAGTATGAATGAACATCACATTCTTGTGACCTGCAAACAACAAATATGTCAGGTGTTTTTAAGCATATTGAAGTATTAAGCATTTTTTTATTATTGTTTAAGAGGTATTGTTCTCAAATGTATGAAATTATTTTGCAGATATTTAGGTCTGTGCTTCCTTAAGTGGAATGTCCCTGTGCACAAAACACAGAGCTCCATGAAGACATGGTGTGTTAATGTTGGAATAGAAAAACTTGAGTGTCCTGACTCAACACCACTGAACACCTCTGGGGTAAACTGGAACACCAACTAAACCCCAGACCTTCTCACCCAACCTCTCTCTAATGCTCTTTTAGCTGAATGAACACAAATGGCCAAAGCCACAATACAACATCTACTGGAAAACCTTCACAAAAGAGTGTAGCTGATTTTATATTTATATATAATATAATGTACTGTGCACATGCTTTAAAATAAAATATAAAGTAAATGAACAAAAGAGAAATCCAAATCAAATCAGTATTTGGTGTGATCACCCTTTACCTGCACAACAGTGTACATTCTTCTAGGTACACCTGTACATAGTTTTTGAAGGAATTCGGCAGGTAGGTTGATCCAAACAAAACAAGCTCAACTGTTATATAATGTACAGTCTATCATGATTGTGATAGTCTTGGTGTCTGTATGTAGCTTTGTGTTTTCTACATAACACGGTGTACATTTGTAACCAGTTCAACTCAGGTGAGATTTGTGAACATTAAGAAATGGCATCTAATCCGAGAATATGAATTCCAACCATAGATTATTATGGTAAAAATGGACATTTCTCACCAAGGGAGTGAAGTCTCTGGACTTCTGTCTCTGAAATGAGGATTTGCTCTTGACTGTTGGACTGATTACCCTGTGTTGAGGGTTTAAACTCACTCCTGCAGTTCACATCAGATAATGTTCGTGGCTCCATATGAACATCTGCAAAAACAACCACACCCATACAATCCAATAATTAGCATGTGTTGCATATATACTGTAGGTAACCTGTGCAGCTATTTCTAATCTTTAAAAGACTTCTATAACCTTGGCATCCATGTGCTCATTGGGGAATTATAGAAAATCCCAAACTGGTGAAGAACACTAGATAATTTGACAGTTCCAAATGATAAATTTCTATGCAATGATTCTCTTATGGGGCTATTGAGCCATAAAGTTTATTAGTCTTCATTTGACATTCATATTAATTGGCATGCACATACCATATTCATAACATAAACTCATTTTCAGGTAATTCTCAATATTAAATATCTACCTTTTTGTCACAGTATTTTACCTATGTTTTTTGTTAAAAGTTCAAAGCATTTCTTGTCTGTGAAGATAGAATCAGCCAGATCCCAGAGTATTTTCTCAATACTCTCAATAACCGTAAACGGTCTAAGGTTAATCTGTGGAAAGCAAAAACACACATAGGTATAGCACAGAAGTGACTATGAACATATTAGAAGTAGATATTTATCTCACACCACTGAATTTAAAAACATACACCTAATGGCTTCATATCCATCCAGTTCCTGGCTAAGACAGGATCAATGAGTCCACTGGCTAGGATCAGGTAGCTGGAAGCCATGGACCTAAGGACTTCAGAAGGGACTGATGTTTTATTAACTTGAGAATCTGCAGCCTGCTCTATGGTTTGAGCGAGTTGCAGCATGTCAGATGGTGTGATGATGTCTGGATCTGTCTCGATAGCTTTCACAAGAGATTGAGCAAGTGAACTTAGCCAATCCAAGTCATGTTCTATAGATGAAGATGAATTACGGTCGTCAAACTCCTATGGAGAGAAAACCATTTGGCGGTCTTTAGTGTAAACACACTAAGGTAAACTCTGATAAGATAAAACTTGTCTGTGTGCAGCAGATATGGAAGCTCTCATACTCACAGGTTTGGCAGGAAGATCTTTGCTGATTTGTATAAAAAATGGCGTTTTGGGAAATTTAGAAATGCCAATGTCATCCACAAGCTCTATGATCAAAACAATCAACAAAAAACAATCAAAAAGAAGTAAATGTTTTAACTAAGCTATGAGCTTTGGATAGAGAATGTGTGATAGATTACATCTTTTACTAGTAAATTGCCAAACTGTCATTTCAGGGATATTTAAAGTGTTTACACAGGGCCATAAAAACAGTCATTTAAACACATTGGGCAGTAAATTAACACTTATGTAAGACAGCAAGTACATTTGTAGACTGACACATAATCTCTTTAATGAAGCATTCTTGTAAACAAAGCTCTACAAGTGTATTAGGTTTGTTCATATTTTAGAGCTGAGACTACTATTTCAGACGGAGGAATCATAACATAACATACAGTGAAAGCTTACACCTGCCTCCCCTGAGACACATGAAGCCAGCCAACCACTGCTGAAACTGTGTCACAGGGTGGAGTAACACACTCAGTACAATACACTCTCCACCCTCTTCCATGTGCATTAGCTCACACACATCCAGGGGAGAGACAGTAGTCCAGTACGCCATGAATGTCTGTAGCATTGATTGTCTTTGGCATTACTATGACTGGAACTCACAATCTTCAGATGATAGGGTGAATGATTTTTTTTTAATTGCACCACTCAGGAGCAAAAACAATGGTGTAGTTTAGTTAGCTCTACCCCATCCATGGTGGATTTTCAGTTTTGTTTCATGGTGTTGAAGATAAGAATCTATTTTTGGTTTTATTTTTATTTTTTTTATGATTTATTGATTATTATGTGAATTGTGCCTAAGCAGTGTATTGAGGTATTACCTTTGGGAAACTGGCAGACACCTCCTCTTTGTGTATCACAGTTGTCATAGGTCCACTCTCCACTGCCAGGGTAAAATGTTACACAGTTCTCATTGTTGGACATCTGGTCTAAAGAAAACAGTGTAATACTGTGAACTGAAATCCAACCAGAAGATCGGATTTGTTGGCCAGTTCAATACTGCAGCATAATCATATACAGATTATGAGTAAGGGACTGAGAAGTAAGAGCCTAGAGTGTGTTCATCATGAGATGGGAATGTAGTAGAGAAAGTGTTTAAAGGGCGGTATTCTGAATTACAACATACACGATATATTTATGACTATTTAGGGCTGAGTTTCCCAGTTATGACTTGGCAACATCTCTGTGTTCATTATGATTTGTGAGCCGCAAAGAACCTCTGCAGCAGTGGAAATATTTACACACAGTGAAATACAAAAGGAAAGAGTGCAACATTTAATCTAATTAAATTGGGCCACAATGCCTAAAGATTAAGCAATTAGGCAGGCCTAAAACTCATCCAGCAGTACGTTACCTTGACACTGAATGTAGCCCCAGTGAGTCTTTAAAGAAGGTGTCATTTCCAGTCCAGATATGTTCCATCTGAAGAGCAGGCCAGAGGGAATGAGTGAACACTCTTTTTCCATGGACTGGATTTCTCTGGCATCCAGCACCTGATCCCACATGTGCAGCTGGGTAATGCTGCCACAGAAGGCCTCGTCACTTTTGAAAGAGCTGCCGAACTCGTCTTGTTCTTGGCCTATGATGAGAATTCCACCACCCCTGATGTAGCCTGATGAGTACAGGGAAGTGCCACGTCTAACTTCCTGACCATCCACTGAGATTGACCATTTGCCTCCATTTCCTGTCCAGCTCACACACACTGAGTGCCAGGCGGCATCATTGGCAAAGACAGATATGAATGGGCCATGTTGACCGTGTACCAGCAGAGCAAGCTGAATAGATTGGTTTGGCATGACTCTGGCTCGGAGCTGGAACTCGTCAATAAAGGAGAGTACGGAATAAGAAAACACAGTCGAAGGCCCATGGCAAGTGGGACTGAAATGAAGATGAGCGCAAACAGTCACAGCAGTCATGCTAGAGAACTTGTGCAACAAACGTGCAAAATGAACTTTTCTGTTGTCCAGGAATTCCAGGATTAAGGTACCTTGGAAAACAGATATAACAGTGAATATTTGTTGTTAACCTTAATGTAATTTATGTATTATTTTAGCCATTAAATCCAAGAATACTACAGGATATTAAGACTGCATGTTAATGTTACTCCTTAGATGAACAGACAAACTAAAGCATGCTCTACTTGGTTTATATAAAAATAGAGTTTACAAAAATGTTTCCAGATTAATCCAAAATTAAGTAAAACGCTAACGACCAGCATAAGACAACTGTCATCACTTTTGGCCTAATAACATTAGTGACATTACATGCAGACTGATATATACACATGATATAGAAAATCAAGAAATGTGTTATTTGGAGATCACCATTTATTTCAGGAGCTCTTCTTGCAATCCACACAGGTTCTGAAATGTTCAAGGACTGTAGAAAATTGGTCAGGTTTTGTTTCTCTCCAGCACTGGGTATAAGTGCCAGGGATCCTGACTGCTGACTACACAACTGATTGACTGCATGCCAGTGTAGCCTGGCTGGATGATACTCATAATAAAATTCCTCATTTGGATATGAACTTTTGATTTCCACATTAATAGCAAGAGCTGTCAAAAGAGATCACGTCATGTGGTGAGAGCAGCTCCAATCATGATGCATGATTTTTCATAGCTGACACACCCTGTCTATAAAGTATAACACAATTACAGTATTCACGTGCTGAAGAAATGGCTGGAATATTTAGGTACTGAATCTAATTTAGTACTACAGACTGTTTATTGTGTTACTTTAAAGGAAATTGAGAAAACTGAAAAGAGGCAAATCTTTTTCAAGTATAATATTACCTTTTCCAATGCAGTGCTGAATCAAGACCTAGAATGTACAAAGAGCATAAAGTCCTGAATAACTACTGAAATATTTCATCTCAATCTCGAAAAGCCAAATGTACTTACAATGACGTTAGAGCAGAAGAGTTTCAGTAAGAACATCCTGTAACCAAATCAGATCACTTTGTAAAGGTGTGTGAAGTAAAACACATCACTCCGAAATATTTAGTGTTTGAACTGTGTAAAATGTTCATTACCATATATATAAATACTGTAAATATTTCGAAGTAATGTGTAACCTTAACTTTATCCTACTCACTTTAAAACACATGAAACATTCAGCGGATAAATAAATTCTTTCCTTTCAGATACCCGGACTGTGTAAACTGTGTCCTACCTTTTAAAGACTTTTTCCCTGAGTGCAGTAAATGCGGTTGAGAAGGTTTCCTTCTTTTAAGCTTCGGTTGTTGTTCTTGTTCTCTAAAGTTTGAGAAAGAGCCTCAGTTGTGAGACAGAAGAAACTCCTGAGAGGAGAAGGACGCTTCATTAACATTAACACACTGAGCTGGAGAGATGGTGCGTGCGCGCTGAGCCAAACCTGCGCCGGAGAGTGCGTACTTAAACATCCGCAGATGGAGATCATACAAAAACAACACCACTCTTATTATTATTATTATTATTATTATTATTATTATTATTATTATTATTTATAGCTGTAGTACATAGCAGAAGTACTTCATCACTTTTGTATTAGTTCTTATCGCTACTTAATTATACACCAAATGGCCAAATGTTTGCGCACACCTGACTGTCACACCCATATGTGGTTCTTTCCCAAAATGTTTGATGCTCACAATTGTATAAAATAAACATTTTACATGCTGTTCCATCATGACAATGTCCCTGTGCACAAAGCACAGAGCTCCATGAAGAAATGGTGTGTTAATGTTGGAGTAGAAGAACTCGAGCGTCCTGCACAGAGCCATTTGCAAATTTAAAAAAAAAAAAAAAAAAAAAAGCCACAATCCAAAATATAGTAGAAAACTTTCCCAGAAGAGTGGAGCTTATTTTATATATAAATATCTTCAAGATGTTTGGAAACCTAACCAGTATTAGCCCTTGAGATCAGGGCTCAGACCATCATTGCAGGACTGAACTGTTCTCTACATTGAAGATAGTTCTTAATGGCATTTGGGGTCATTATCCTGCTGTATCAGACGCCTCCTTAATGGTATTGCATGATTTATAAGTATTTGTTTGTATTTCACAGTAATGAAGACGACTTAATGGTGTCTTCATTACTGTGAAATACAAACAAATAAAGGGTATGGTGCTCCTATAGCACATATTACCATTTTGCCAATATGTGCTATAGGAGCACCATACCCTTTAGTTGATACCTTTATTTTGAATAGGACCTTTAAATTGACAGAGCTTGAGATGGCCTTAAAGTTAAGATGGCCGACGCTCACCTGTTAGATTAATCTAGAGAACAAAGGAAAGGCATAGAGGCATATAGTTCTTTACAAGACTTTTTGATTTTGGAGATATTTTGTTTGTTTTGACCTCTCATTGGATATAATTTGTACCACTTTAATCATCTAACCTGCTGGTCATTTTTGGGCCATTGGAGCATCCTTGTTTGTTCATGTTTGCCTGCCCACTTGCTTGCCTGCCTGCTTGCCTGCCTATCTGCTATCCTACCCGCCTGTCTACCATCCATCCAGATCACCCCTTCGAAGGTACAATTTATAATTTATTTGTAAGCTTGTCAAAGGACCGACTAACGTCAACTCGTTTGAAATATGACATAACAAAGGTAAAGAACTTTGCTATTATTTGCACTGGACTTATTTGAAGTGTTTGCAAATCAGGGAATCCCTTGTTGACTGCAATTGAAGCATGTTTGAGTGAAAACTTGGAATTGAAGACGTTGGCCTTTTTTGGAACTTTGAGGGAGCCAAAGCTTTGAAGTTGATTCACCATTAGAGTGCTCTATTGTTGAATTTTGAATTTGCTATTGAAATTGAAGTTGTTATTGGAACAGATCACAGACTTCATAGATTGGAAGAATAGTTAATCCTTTGTTTGGAAGAATATTTAATCCTTTTGTTAATTAAACTTAAAATATGGCTGACAAATTTAATGCGCTTTGTGCAACACGCAGAGGAAAACTTGGGGTGTGTACCCGTAGAATGAACGAACTGAAGGAATTAATGAAGAATGGAGATATTAAAACTGTTAACACAGGCCTTGAACAGTTAAATGTGGCTTTAAATGATTTTCAAGATGCTCACCAGTCTGTACAACTGCTACTTAATGAAGATGAAAGGAAAAGTGGCAATAATGAGTGGTACGAACCAATGATGCAAACGTTTGAAATATTTCTAAAGGAGGTAGACATATGGAAAGGTGATCAAAGTGAATCACAGCCAGTGATTTCCCCTTTGGACAGCATATCTAATGTGTCGGCAAGTAGAATAGGACCTCCACGTTCCGCTAGCCATGCTTCCAAATCTTCATCAGTGTCTTCTGCTCGTCTAAAGGCTGAAGCAGAAAAGGCAGCCCTGCTGCGACGCAGCCAATCACTTCAGGAAAAACATGCCCTGGAAAGACAAAGAATTGAAGTGCAAAATGCAATAGAAAGAGTTGATCTCGAAACAGAATTGGCTGCAGCTGATGCCAAAATACAGGTGTTACAGAATATCAACACTCAACCAAGGAGTTCTAAACTCACATCAGCAGAATCTTCAGACTCAGCAGGAGATGGCATGAATGCATATCTGAAAAGCCAGTATGAAAGAGTTAAGGGAGGTCTTCCATCAGAACCGTCACCTGTGGAATATGCTCAAATTTCTGTCATTCCCAAAACACCACTGCAAAGAGCCTTAATACAAGACACACGGCCACAGAGGACTGAGAGGCAAGTTCAAACAACGCAGCTGACACGAAACAGTCAAGTTGGCAAAGGCACTTCCCCACCACTTGCACCACTTGGTTGGAAGTTGCCTTCATATGGGTGCAGACCGAGGGTATGCGGAGGCAAAGAGGTTACTGGAACTTCATTTTGGAGATGAGTTCAAGATTACAAGTGCTTACATAGACAAAGCCTTAAACTGGAATAGCATCCCATCAGACAATGATGAGGCTCTACAGAGTTACACTCTCTTTCTTCGTGGCTGTTTTAATCTAATGCATACTTTGAGGTACATGGATGAATTAAATTTGCCATCACATATGAGGCTTCTTATCTCCAAGGTACCATACAAGATTAAAGAAAAATGGAGAACACACGCTTACGATATAAAATAAAAATCAGGAGCAAAGGCATCATTTGGAGATCTTGTCAACTTCCTGGAAAGACAGGCCAGGATTCTACAAGACCCCATTTTTGGAAACCTTCAAGATGCATCGGCATCCAAAAGATCACCAAAGTCCACCAACAATAAATCCATTTTTATTTTAAAGCATAAGAGCAAAGGGACCAGTTTCGCCACCACTGTAGTGCCAGCGAACACTGCGGAGTGTTCTAATGTAGAGAAAGTGCCCAAAGCGTCCAGTCTGCCAAAACTCTGTCCTGTCTGTGATAATGAGCATGGGATTGTGTCATGTCAAGAATTGCTAAAAAGGTCTCATAATGGAAGGGTTAATCTTTTGAAGACTAAAGGTATTTGCTTCGGTTGTCTGGTTAAAGGGCACATGAGTCGAAGCTGCAAAAATAGACAAACATGTTCAGTGTGCTCTAAACCCCATCCAACTATTTTGCCTGTATTCCAGAATGAAATGCAAGTTCAGAATTCTTCAGATGATTCAAGCCAGGATCTGGGAAAAACAGTGAGCAATGGGCTAGTTTCACTGAAAGCAGCCACATTTGACCATAATAATGAGGACTGCACCTTTGCAATTGTCCCAGTTCAAGTCAAACTGAATAACTCAAACCGCATAGTTCAGTCATATGCTTTCCTAGACCCTGGAAGCTCCGCAACATTTTGCACAGAACAGCTGGGAAGAAGACTGAATGCAGTGGGCAAGCAGCAACAAATACTTTTGCGCACAATGGGACAAAAGAAGTACGTTAACACCCTGGTCATCAAGGGCCTAGAAGTTTGTGCTTTGGAAGGAAATGATTTCATAGAATTACCAGAAACTTACTCAGCAGGAGATTCCAGTTAGTAAGGAGCACATCCCTAGACAAGAAGATCTGCAAAAATGGCCTTATCTTCAGGATGTTCAAATACCCAATATTGATGCGGAAGTTGACCTTCTCATAGGAATAAATGCACCCAAGTTTATGGAACCTTGGAGAATTATCAATAGCCAGGGTAATGGACCCTTTGCTATAAAGACACTGCTAGGTTGGGTGGTAAATGGATTTCTTCACAGTGAGGATGCATATATTAATAAGCAAGGTCAAAGGCATGTTTATGCACATCGAATTCACATCAACAAACTGAGTGAGCTTCTGATTCAGCAATACAACCATGATTTCCCAGAGAAGAGGTTTGATGAAAATAAACAAATGTCAGTGGAAGACTGCAAATTTATGCAGGTTATGGACAGCTCTGCTGAAATTATTAATGGACATTATCAACTGCCTTTACCATTTAAGAAGGATAACCTTACAATGCCAAACAACCGTCATCTGGCAGAACAAAGGACATTGGCACTAAAGAAAAGGTTTCGGAGGAACAGTGGCTTTCACAAGGAATACAGGGCCTTTATGGAAACCGTGATCTCCAGTGGACATGCTGAACTTGTACACCACCACCAGCTGAATCAAGAAAATGGAAAGGTGTGGTACATACCCCATCATGGTGTGTTTCACCCTAAGAAAGGCAGCTTGCGTGTGGTATTTGACTGTTCTGCAGCATATCAGGGGACCTCACTGAATATTGAGCTCATTCAAGGTCCGAACCTTACAAACACTTTAGTTGGAGTTTTAGTCCGCTTTCGCCAAGGCAAAATTGCCAACATGGCTGATGTGGAGAAAATGTACCATCAGGTGAAAGTCTCGCCTCAACATGTGAACTTCCTACGTTTCCTCTGGTGACCAAATGGGGGACATCACTCAGCCACTGAAAGAATACAGGATGGTTGTACATCTTTTCGGCGCAACGTCATCAGCCAGTTCAGCAAGTTATGCATTGAGGAGGACAGCTGAGGATAACAAAGGGTGTTTTTCAGCTGAAACGACAAGAACAGTTAAGAATAACTTTTATGTAGACGACTTGCTAAAGGCTGTTGATTCAGAGAATCATGCCATCAAACTCTGTAAGGAATTGAGCTTACTCTGTGCGACTGGAGGGTTCAAACAAATGGATTAGTAATAACAAAGCTGTCTTAGCCTCCATTCCAGAGTCTGAAAGGGCAAAGGACGTACAAAATCTTAACCTTGACATTGAGGATCTGCCCATTGAAAGAGAATCAGAAAATATTACTGTCGGTAACCAGCCATCAACGTTTGGATGATGAAGGCCTTCAAACAGTGATGTGCGAAATTGAGCCCGTTCTTAATAGCCGTCCACTTGCAACAATCTCTGGCAATCCAAATGATTTAGAGCCACTAACACCTAATCATCTTTTACAGCTTAAGTTTCAGCCTGTGTTACCTCCAGGGCTGTTTGTAAAGGAAGATTTGTATGTCAGACGTTGCTGGAGGCAGGTGCAGTACATTGCCGATCTGTTCTGGAAGCGCTGGGTCAAAGAATATCTACCTCTTCTGCAGACACGGCAAAAGTGGACCCGTGCCAGACGCAACTTCCAACAAGGAGACATTGTACTGGTAGCAGACGTCGCCGCACCACGAGGATCATGGATGTTAGCCCGAGTCACTGAAGCCCTCCCTGATTCTCAAGGCTTGGTTCGCAGTGTGTGACTTCAAACCCAAAAAAGCCAACTTCAGAGACCCGTCAGCAAGATTTCCTTGCTGGTAGAAAGCCAGCAACTTAAAGTTGACTAGACCAATGCGGACTTGTGCACGTGCATACACTCACACAGATGCATACACTGATTATTTGCATACAATAAATTGTAATTTTTAAATAGATCATGGCTCTTTAGAGAATTTACATTTTGATTTGATTAATAGCTTGCTTCTCGTGGTAGCTATAAAGGGCGGGATATGTAAGAGCCATTTTTTGTTTTTGGTAAAATGGTAATATGTGCTATAGGAGCACCCATACCCTTAAGTTGATACCTTTAATTTGACAGAGCTTGAGATGGCCTTAAAGTTAAGATGGCCGCTGCTCACCTGTTAGATTAATCTAGAGAACAAAGGAAAGGCATAGAGGCATATAGTTTTTACAAGACTTTTTGATTTTGGAGATATTTTGTTTGTTTTGACCTCTCATTGGATATAATTTGTACCACTTTAATCATCTAACCTGCTGGTCAATCACAGAAATGCCTATTGGCATTGAATTGGATTGAGAAAGTACTAGAATTTCCTTTTGCATTTAATGCCAATTCAATGCAATTCAATGCCAATAGGCATTTCTATTTCCACTAATGTTTGTTTGGGTCTACATAGCCCAAACATGTGCACTGCTGCAAGCAGCGAGGGCGGGCCCTCGCACGTAAACTCCCAGCCCTTATTAACCCTTTGGCTACAAGTTTCGATAAAGGTTCATTTACACACGCTGCTTCAGTGTTAGTAATATTGAACGTGCCATTTGCTGCAACTTTCATCACCCCTTTGAAGGTACAATTTATAATTTATTTGAAAGCTTGGCAAAGGACCGACTAACGTCAACTCATTTGAAATAAGACATAACACCTTTACAGAATGTTTTCACACCTGCCTAAAACTTTGGCACAGTAATGTATATGCGAGTATTTTATGTAATTCAGAGAAACAAACTAACATTTTAAAACACTGTGTGCATGTTGCTTAAAGATAGTCGTTTCCCAGCCAGGGTTTATTTCCACCTCACAGCCAGTGTTCCCAGGATCCAACCATCTGACCAGGAGAATGTAGTTACTTAAGATGAAGGATTATTATAATAAAAAATTTATATTTGATATTTATTGTGATGTGCTTTTTCCTGGAACATGGAATTATGCCAGCTCTAGAAATATATTTATGATTTAACCGTGTACCATTTTAACAGCCTTCTTTCATTCAAAGAAAATTAGCTGATCTTCATCATTGGGTTTTGTCCTGCCACTGTTGCTTGATTTTTATTATTAGTATATGTTGATTATACCTAATCCAGCTTAATGTCTTCTAAATGATGACTCTAGTCTGTTAAATTAAGAAGAAAATATTTGCTTTGTTTAAGAACAGAAATGGTCCAGGCCCCATTTTTGCACAACACTTAGGACTCAGTTTTCTTTTCACACAATAATGTCAGTCCTGCAACAATGGAGGCCTAGAATTCCATTTCATGATATTTATGATTTTAATAAAATTTTAATCACAAAAGCAAAAAACAGCTAGTTTTGCAAAACCCTGTGAGTTCACATGACCGATTCGGTGTTGATGTAGGACACGTTTCAATCTCCCCGCGGTTTCAACCTAAAAGTAGCTATTTGTTTTGATTGACTCTAAATGTTAAAAGCGCCATGTTATTTTCAGGATTCGGGGCGTATTCTCACCTTATTCCCAGTGTTCCCATGATCGCATATTCTCTTGTAGAGGAGCAATAATTCTGGTGTTGACTCACCTTCATTTATAAAGTATCGATAAGACTGTCACAAGTGATGGCAGAAATTAACATGACAGTTCCTGATACATCACAGAGAAGCTCAGGACCAGACAAATATGAATGATGACAGAGAGAGCTTAAGCAGTACCTGATCTGCAGCTCAATGAAACACAGCACTGCAGCTATATCTGTGTTTATTAGGAAAAATAATAATACATAACTTATTATTACATGATTGTAAAGAAACTCTTGTTTAATAAAAGGGACGTGTATTACATGCGAGTTGTAAAACGGTTGTGCAAAGCCGCAAAACAGTGCAGACAAAAAGAGTGTATTGTAGATATGGGGAAAAGATGCAATAATCATTTTTTTGCATAACCACCTGCACCTTGTTGCTATATCCTTGGAAATATACAAGAAATACCCACCCTTATCTATATTATATATAAAAAGGCATGAGAAATGTAATTTTCATCCCCACACAATTATAATCACGGCTAAAAAAAGATTACAGTACCTCTAAAGTTATAATGCCACTTCATGGAAAAATTTGCATGTTGGATATTTCTTTAGTGTTTCTACTGGTGTGAAGAACATTTCTCTTGTATGTGACAGACAGGCAGCTCAAACCCAGCAAACGTCTCTGGAGCACGAGCGGACACCTGAGGACAGTGAATACACGGTTTTAGGAACGGTCCGGTTTGTTGGGCCTTGAGCTGGTTCCTACATTTTCATCGTTTTTCTCAACAAACAGTTCTGCTAAAGAGCACAATGCAGAGTGCAGGTCATCTCGTGCGTCCATGACGCTCTTTAAACACGGCAGCTGGAGAGTATCAGCGGAGCAAACGTCCATCTGTCTCGGTAATCCATGCACAAGGCCACTAATTGTCCTGGTCACAGACTGGACTGTATCTCTGAATGATCTGAGACCAACATCGCTGCCTCTACCTGTAGAAAAAAAAACACATGCAGAGATATATTTATTTCAATACGGTAAAAAAACTATATGAACGTAAATACTGATGCAGAAGAACAGAGGCAGAGACTTACCTCTCAGAGTGCGAGACAAGGTGGAGTGAAGCTGCTGGAGAGCATGGTTTAGCTGAAAGAGCTTGGAGGCCGTGTTTATCAGACGTCCCAACTGCACAGCCTCGTCTCTCTCAGGATCGTTCTCCAGAGGGTCAAGCTTCTCCTGGACAAGGCAGAAAGTCACAGGAACACCGATGGATAAAAACACTACATACATATTAAACTTTATCTTAACATATTTTGCCTGAGCTTTTGATATCCATTCACCATTCTACATAATCAAGCTTAAATATCCCATCAGTAAAGGTTTTTTATTTTACACGTTCTGTGTAGATGTTATGATGTTTTTATAAAGTCTTAAAATGTAGTAACTTGACAGTGCATATAAAAAATACTGCACTAATATGAGGCTCATATACTGTATATGTTTGAGTTTGTGTTGCCCACCCCTACAATAAATCTGTGGGATCAAGAAGATCTGCCAGCACTAATCTTTGTGTTCCAGCATCCGAGGGACAAATAAAAGAATAATAGCACCAATGTTTACAAAAGGGGCTGCAGTTTGTGTGCACAAAAACAATAACGCTCAGGTGATGGATGACATTTGGTTGGACACGTACATTATCTAAATGACAGCACAGCTGAAAACGGCTACAATAAGCATAAAGTAAAGCCTCACACCGATAAAAGTTAAAAACATACCAAAATGTTGCACTGAATGTAGCTTTGCAAATTCTTTGCCACCTCCAGCATTTTCACTTTAAGGTTTTGTAAAATCTGTAGAACAATTTGGTTTAAATATTAAATACATGAGACAATGAAGAGAACTAATAAACAGTTATTCCAAATATGGGCATGAAAAAGTCTTAACATTCCTGCAGTATGTTAAATAATGAAATGGAGCTGAAGAAAAATAACCTGAGTTCTAGGTTGAGCTAACTGAGCGTGTCGGAGCATCTCTCTGCTGATAAGGAGAGCCTCCTCCAGAAGAGCTCGCACACCTCGGCACATTCCCTCCCACACACACATCCCAGCAGACCTCTGAGGTGAAGCGGGGATGGAGAAAGAAGTAAAAAAATTATTTGTATATGCGTAAAAATGTATTTGAAAGAGTATGAAAAAGAACAAATAATCGAGCTGAAGACATGAAGTCAATCTATTACAAACAGAAGCTCACTTTGCCTACAGCGTCTGATCCGTGATCAGTCAGATGGAGCTGTGTGCCGGTTACTGCTGCCAGGTGAGCAGTGGTGCTCAGAGCTGCATATGTACTCCTACAAATCTTCCTCTGGGCCTCTGTCACCATAGACGAGATTTCAGATTCACAGCCCTGAAGAAACAGAATAGACTTTGAGTTAAAATTTTAAATGAAAGTTTTATAAAAAAAAAACAAAAAAAAAAAACAAGCAACTTGGGGTATTAAATGTCTAAGTTTCCCTTCACTGGGAAAGTTTCCCTTCATGGGAACTGAGAGATACAAACCGTTTCCCATCATGACAATTGTGCACAGAGCTCCAGCAACAAAGGTGGGTAATGTTTTAACAGGATGAGCTCAAAAGCCCCAACTATGATGATTTATTGAAAACAATCTTGTCATTAAACAGTCCTTTCTTCACCAGCCCTGCCTCCTTTCTCTCTCACTCTACATTAGTTTTTTCTAGCTGTTCTTCAAGCAACAGCATAACAATATTATAGAAGACTCTCAGAGACCACAGTTAGTGTGTATTCCCACACAAGACAAACTCACAGGTCAAACAAAGTTCACCTATATAATGTTGATATGCAGTGAAAATTTTCACTCCAACATCCTTTCTTCTTCACCTAACTTCACATTCCACCAGGAGAATATTATTTGTGCCTGATCTGACCATTGCTTTAGCTCAAGTAGCAGAAAAGCCTTGTCTGGAGGTACACAAGCCATGGCATCTCTTGTATCAAACATTTTTTCTTCCAGAGCTGTAAACTCTAATGATTTATAATCTCACAATCTGGCAACACCCTGATAGTTCCCGTTTTTGTCTTGTTCCTCATAGCCATCTCTGACATGCTCTGTCAGGATTTAGATCCACATCCAAATGGTAATCAAATCAACCACAATTTGAGCCTCAATTCATCCAATTAGCATTAGCATTTTTACATTCATCTACTCATTCCTGAAATTTTTTTTCCTCACAACTAAAAAGACCATACTTATAGCATGTATGACTTGTTACTCACTTGTTACAATATTTTACAGTTATTTTGGCAAGTGTGTGACCTGTTAAAAATGATAAGCCCTGTGTAGTGAACAAGCAAAGCCTTAACAGAGGCTCAAAGGTTTTAAGCTGAGTGCATAAATAATCATAAATGTCAGTAATATTTATACTAGTCATGTGTCAAAGCGGACATGATCTTCCCATGTACCTGAATAAGGAGCTGAAAATATCCTCCTGTGTTCTTTACTTCAGTCTTGAGCTCCTCCACCTTGTGGGAGACTGACTGAGTGCTGGAGCTGATGTTGGAGACCCAGTGCATGGTAATGAACACGGCTCTCTCAATAGCCGAGGTCGCTTTCACAAGATGAGTCTGTGCTTCAGTGTTGCATGCAAACACTACACACACACACACACACAAAAAAAACTGAGAATATCTGAAAAGGTAGAATTACAGCATAACATACAACATGACTGAAGTCCGCAGTGTTCTCATGTACTGACACTGCAATCATTTATGGTTGTTTAAATTAGGAAAAGCTCACAGTTTTCTTGGCTGTTGTCATCCAGCTTGCTGTACAAGCCTGCAATGACATTTGCAGCATTAAAAATAGACAAAAGGTCCAGGGTGAGTTTGTCTGCCAGGCTCTCGCTCTCTTCCGATGATGAACTGGCACGTAAACGGGAAACCGTGGCAGCTATCAGATCTTTGCAGATGCTAGGCAAGGCCAAGTCTGAACTGCCGGAGTGAAATGAAGGGGGTTTGCTCATGCTAATCAGGCCTAAAGAAGAAAAGAACACACACACAGGAACAAAGCATCTGAATTTGTATTTTATCCAGTATAGCAATTGTATGTATGAACTTTTTTAGGAAATGTTAGGAGTATATGGTTAGGAGTACAGCCAGTTACCATTCTGAAAATAAAGCCATTTCAGAGAAATTAAAAATAAATACATAAAGATCAGGCTCCTACCTGTGGGCTGTGGGGAGGTGCAGTTTAAACTCTGAATGGGGTGCACTCGGATCTCGTAGAGTCGTCCTGAGATGCGCCTGCTCTTCAACAGACTCCTGCTCCTGAGGAACAACAACAACAAAGTCAGTGAGTTGTAGCATATTAATGTGTGACATTTATTATATTTTAGTAAAAAATAAAAAAAAAGCAGTGAAGCACATATTTTCCTTTCTTCTGAAGCACATATAAGTTACAGCATACATTTTTACAGATAAAATGTCACATAACACTTTAAGAGCAGTTCAATAACATACATATTACTGTCATATTTATTGATAGTCATTTGTGAACTGTTTTTATTGATCAATCTTAGCTAGTTTATTAAAACAACAGATTATTTATAAATGACTGAAATTACAAGCGAAAGAAATAAAAAGTACCTTCTCCGAGAAAAAGAAGACTCTGCAGATGCTGAAGATATATCTGGTTCCCAGTGATCGTTGGGATCGTAAAACACATCGTCGTCATCTTTAGAGGTGCAAACTCCCTGAAAGCAAGAAAATCAACTAGCTTGAATAAAAGAGAAACAGATTAAAAAACGGGCTTTCTGTCTGTTTTGTGAGGACATGACCGCTCTGTGACGAGCGCAACACTGCTTTCTGACCGCTCTGTGACGAGCGTAACACTGCTTACTGACCGCTCTGTGACGAGCGCAACACTGCTTACTGACCGCTCTGTGACGAGCGTAACACTGCTTACTGACCGCTCTGTGACGAGCGTAACACTGCTTACTGACCGCTCTGTGACGAGCGTAACACTGCTTACTGACCGCTCTGTGACGAGCGTAACACTGCTTACTGACCGCTCTGTGACGAGCGCAACACTGCTTACTGACCGCTCTGTGACGAGCGTAACACTGCTTACTGACCGCTCTGTGACGAGCGTAACACTGCTTACTGACCGCTCTGTGACGAGCGCAACACTGCTTACTGACCGCTCTGTGACGAGCGCAACACTGCTTACTGACCGCTCTGTGACGAGCGTAACACTGCTTACTGACCGCTCTGTGACGAGCGCAACACTGCTTACTGACCGCTCTGTGACGAGCGCAACACTGCTTACTGACCGCTCTGTGACGAGTTTAACACTGCTTACTGACTGATCTGTGACCTGTGCACAAATCTCCATGAAGAGATGCACAGAGCCCTGACCACAACAAATTCGAATTTTAATTTGATTAATAGAAACGTTATGTTTTTGTTCAACTCTCTGCATTAGTAATTACATTTTATAAAGCTATTCACAAAATGTTTAAATTTGCTTCAAACTAAAAGGAAACAATAAATTAACTGAGCTACGTATAAAACAGTCAACCATTATACATGATTGTAGAAATTAATTCCTGTTCTAGGTCTAAAGAAATGCTATCATCTTGTCCCCCTCATTGCAGGTATGTATAAATCAAACCAGTGTCCATTATTTTTTGGATACTAATACAAATGGCACCCCCTGAAAATAGTGCACAATATAATGAATAAAACACAGTTTCAGACACAGCTTAGGCTAAAGACTTAGAAATGAGCATGTATAGTGAATAGGAAAGCATTCAAGATACTGGGTTTAACATGGACCTTGGGGAATTGAAGAATCATGAACTCAGCTGGACTTAACTGAAGATCAGCAACAAGAACACATTATATGCTGACAAAAGCATAAATACAGCATAAACTCTACTAATTCTGAAGTTCATTCAGTCAGTATAAAATCACAAAATAATTAATATGTAAAAGCTTTGTACGTAGTCTATGTATGGATTTAAAATAAAAAGTTTGTTTGTACCCGTTCCATCTCTCTCATGACAGCCAGGTTGCTCTGGAATTTCTCCATGCTCCAAAAGGTAGAGATGCCCAATTTAGTGTTCTGTACTTGGATTTGCAGTTCAGTGTTTCCTCCGACACTCCCTGTCTCAGATACTTCATGTCTGCAAAGGAGGAAAATTCAGGTCATTTGGTTTCATTTACTTCCTACTGAAGTCCTGTTTTAAATCCAGAAAGTGAAAACTACAAGCAAAGATAGCAATAGATAGATAGATAGATAGATAGACAGACAGACAGACAGACAGACAGACAGACAGACAGACAGACAGACAGACAGACAGACAGATAGATAGATAGATAGATAGATAGATAGATAGATAGATAGATAGATAGATAGATAGATAGATAGATAGATAGATAAGCAAACCTGCCAAACACTGTGTGTTTCCTGAATTTGGCACTTATCTTGTTCGCTTCTTCAATCATAAGCGACAATTTCATGGCATGCCACTGTGGAGGAGCTACATAAAACAATGGGAAATAAAACGCATTATTAAAACACAAATTATTAAAGAATGCAGTCAAACATTTATTATATTACATGCAGACACTGAAAATTAAAACACACGACAAAAAACAAATAATTTTCAAGTAACCAGAGGCTACAGGTTTACACATGTATAAACAGTTACTATGTGTAATATGCAAAAGTCTGTGGCATAAAAAGCAAAAAAATGACCTGTGTGGCCAATAAATATTTCAATAAATTGACTGTGAACTGTTTTTTAATGTGTAACACTATTCTGCTCTAGAAAACCACATACCTGCAGCAGGTTTTAAGCTGACCAGAATCTTTCAAGCACCTATGAAATTTATAATGCTATAAAGGGACATTAAACCTACCAGTCTTGGGGGTCTGATTCATCTTCAGGGCACGTTTCATCTGAATATCAGCTAGATCTTCAGCAATTTTTTTCTTCTCTGCTTCCAGCGCTTCAAGGATTTTAGCATGTCGAACATCATTATCAACCATGGCCTGCAAAGTAAACATAAAGCTTTTTAACACGAGGAAACTTCATTCTATTATTACACACAAGCTACATTTACATTTTTGGATAAAGCTGAGACTGAACTGTGATGCACTTTATAAATTATAAAATGAAATGTGACAGTTTTCATTACATCACACTCTTTACTCAAAATGTTTCTACCTTTTAAATTTGCTGCATGTAGAAACATTTATTTAGATGATAAAATCTCAGATTTTTATCATCACCATGGTTACATATGACCCCTCTATTAAGGCGTGTACCTGTCTGGCAGCCTGGGCCTCCATTTGTAAGCGTTTCTTGTGCATGATCATTTCTTGTTCCAGGAGAGATTTTGCCGTCTGCAGTTCCTCCATCTTGTTTGTGACCTTCTGCCTTTCTAGTTCATGTGCGTGTTTTCTTTCATTCTCCTCCTCCTGAAAATTAAACAGGTCTTCCTTATTTACAAGAAAAGAAAAGCAGAGTCTCTACAGAAGCTGAGTCTTCTACTCATGAGCAGAGGCTTTAACGTACAAGTTCTTTCTCCAGGTTTTTGATCCGGTTCTCATACTGAAGCTTCTGATCAGACAACTCTTTCTGGGCCATTTCTCTGGCCACTTGGATACCCTGAATCATCTCCTCTTTGGCTTTAAGTCGGGCATCTTCAATCTCTGCTTCCAGTCTGGAGATTAAATAAATAAATAAATAATATATATTTTATATATATATATATATATATATATATATATATATATATATATATATATATATATATATATATATATATTAAATACTATGTTACCAATTTACCGCCATCTACAAGTGCTTACACCTCTCAAAAAACTATAGAAAGTTGCCTATACCATGTGCTCAGTCTGAATTAATGTAAACGATTATAAATGAATGTTTTGACGGAATTCAAAACTTTTGAAGGAACTTTTTGGTGTGAATAAATCCAAAATTCAAAAATGAAAATTACAATGTACAAAAAAAATAAATAAAAAATAAATAAATAAATAAAGTTTATGAACTCACTGAGCTCTTTGAGCTGAAAGTAGCTCATTTTTGGCAAACTCAAAGTCTTTCTGGCCATCTCCATTACTCCAGCAGGACACTCGCTTCCCACACTGCACCTCAGCCGGGTGGTTAAAGCGGAAATAGTGATCTCCTCCAAGAATCACTCGGTCACCCTTAACAAAATGGAATATGTTAATAAAGACGTTAGCTGCTAACTTATATAAACGTTATAAGTCTGTGATTTCACCAGGTCTCATTTCACTTACATGGTGGAGGATTGTGGCTTCAGATACAAGGCTTCCATTCACAAAGGTCTTGGCATTTTCCATGGGTGTGATGCTGACTGTGCCATTAACATTGGAGATGATACTGAAAGAGAATTAACAATGTTTCATGTGAACATCTTAAGAACTTTTCTATTTATTTTATTATATTATAAACTAGAGGTCACTTGAGAACACAAGCGTCTAGCATTGAATTTATTTGTGAGGTCACACTCCACAGCAGTGCTTAACAGCACATATGAAAGCCAGTCCTCTATTCCACAAGACGCACCACTGTGACACCAGTGAGTAAAAGTGAAGAACGATGATTTACATACCAGAGAAATCTGTCATGTGACTTTATATATTAAGACGGACTGCCTCATACATGTCACCACACAAAGAATAATTAACAAGAAGTTAATCTACCTTAACATACACATGCATTTAAAGATAAAATAAAGAAAATCTTGATTAATCTAATATATTTGTTCCTTCCTTCATATTCTGTGCATAAAAGTACAAATGAAAAAAAAGTGTCAATATGACCTTCAAACACTTAAAACCAACACTGCTGAATCTTCCTCAAGAATGAAATAAAAAAATAAATTAAATCCATTCTATAATAATCACTGCATTAAATGTTTTTTTGTTTTTTATTACAATTAAATGAGCTTAGTAGATGTTTAGCTAACACTGATTTCTACACAGGTATGTTTTTAAAAACTCATCTGAGAGATTATAGGATGACATGGGAGCCAATCAGACACTACTCTTCTTGAAATGAACAGTAAAAGTTCCCAATAGAAAGGTGTCCTTGTGGAACTCAAGGAATCTGATACCAAGATGGGGTATTATGCTGTTTTATTATGGCATCTTACCAATGTTCATCAGCAATAAGGGCCCCAGAGAGCTTGATGTCGTGGGCTGACTCAGACGTGAGCTTGCCGACCTTGGTCTGCCCCTCCTTAATCATGTATAAGAGCATCTCTGACAGCTGAGGATCCTCATTCAGGTTCACAAGGTTGGGGAGCCGGTTATCCACTTTAAATGTGATGCCTACACGCTGATATATCGTGAGGGAGGGAAAAAGAGAATATGAGCATGCAGCATTATAGTCCAATAAAGCTCTTGTTAGATGCTAGAAGTCAGAATAAACAGCAAACACCAACCTGGAGCTCTTTGGTCTCTTCACGCTTCCTCCTCTCAGCGTACTCTAGTTTCTCCTTCCATGTCCTATAAAGACAATAACAAAAATGTGTGAAACATCACAGAACAATCCTGATCAATCAAAGCAGGTGCTTTGTGATTACCTGTGCACTTCAGCCATTTCACGTTCCTGCTGAGAGAGTTGCGTCTTCAGGGTGAAGATTTCCTGCTGGAATTGTCTCATCTTCTCTGGATCGATGCCCCGTGAGCTCATTTGGGCGGCCCGCAGCTTCTCCACCTCTGCTTTCAGCTCTGGTGTTGAACACAAGCAACAGGCTGGATTCATATATCCAAGTAGGTATCGTGTTCATCTACTGCCCTCTGCTGAGAGGATGATAAAGAAGCACTGTGCACCGAGCAATACTGTGCTGTGCACTGCCCCATTCCAGGAAACTAAAAGTGTACTCGGGTCAAGGCAAGCTCTAATTGAGCAGCAGGGAGAGAAGGCGGATAATTGATGTGAGTGTAGAGAGCAGGGGCACAGACGTACTGACCTCGGATCAGCTTGGCATTGGTGTCCTCGTTGACCTTGGCTACGTTGATGATGAGGCGAGCCTGCTGAGCGTAGCGCAGAGTGCTCAGGCTCTCGTCCACGTTGCTCGTGGCAGGACTCAGCGTTGCAATCATGGCAGTCTTCGAGTTACCACCCAGACTTTCCTTCAGTAACCTGCACATAAAAGACAGAATTTAAATAGAACTTACTCACTCTTTCACAACTTTACTGCAGATCAAGACAAATTGTAAATAAATGTTTTTGTCCTAATCAACTGCTATGGTCAAAGATTATTATTAATGCATAAGGAAATGAAGTCATGCTTTCTGAAGCCTCTCAGCCATCAGCAAAGATGAAGGACGAGCTCTTGGGCCAGTTAGCATTGTTGGAGCTCTCATTGTTGTTTGCTGTTCTGTATACGGGTTTGAGTATCATGCTGAACACATGGCATAACATTCTCTTTACTGTCAAAGCAAGACTAGCCAATGAGCAGCAGTGCAAACTAGGACATCTATCCCTGTGAGCAGCAGAGGCATCATCATGGCTTGAGGGTCAACAGCAAAACTGGGTTTAAAAACAAATTCAAATGTATTTCCTACCATGTCAGGACCGACTCTCTGTATGGGATGAAGATTTTCTTTCTGCCCTGAGCTTGCTCAGAGAGTGAAGAAATCACCTTTCCCAGAGTGAGCAAAGACTTGTTGATACTTGCTCCTTCCTAATGAAACAAAGGAAGCATTTCATTTTTATTTAGAATAGAAATGACCTCTGCAGCAAAGGATTTTACAATGTTCTAAAATAAGTTAAAAAAAAAAAAAAAGAGGATAGTGGTGAAAGTGCGTACCCTCAGTCGGTCTCCACTGGTCTGAGCTGTGGCACAGCGCTCGCTGCCAGCTAAATCCACCAGGTTGATTCTGCTGATAATTCTGTGATCATGTTCTTCTCCTTCCACTATCTCTGTCTGTCACATGGACCAACACAGAACAAATTAAACTGCACCGTTTTCTTTGACTTTGTTTTTTGTTCATGTGCTTTTCAGACCAAAACAATATATTCTGGAATTGTATTTGCAAAAAATTGCATCATTTATCTTTGAGGACTAACCTTAGTCTGAGTCATGACCAACGTGAAGACAGAGTGAGACCTGGAGCTTTTGTCATTCATGCCTGTAGCAGCAGTCGCTCGCTGTTTGTTTCCAAGCACAAGCCAGGTCTGAAATGGGAGAGTAAGGAAGCATGGACACCATTTATTAACATTCTTGCAGGTTAAAAAGAAGAGAGCAAGAAAAAGCAGGCAATCAAGAAAGGAAAGAAGCAAATAAACATAAGGAAGGAAGAAAGAAAGAAAGAAAGAAAGAAAGAAAAGAAAAAGAAAGAAAGAAAGAAAGAAAGAAAGAAAGAAAGAAAGAAAGAAAGAAAGAAAGAAAAGAAAAGAAAAGAAAAGGAAAAGAAAAGAAAGAAAAAGAAAGAAAAAAAGACTATGTGGTGTAAATGATCAGTTTCATTACCTGGACATCAGCATAAGAGCTCACCACATTCCTGTTTAAAAAACATAACACTGATGTAAAACATGACCAGTTTTGATAAAAGCATCTGGCAAAAAAGTATTTGAAGGATTGCTTACGTAGAAAGATCGGCGACATACGGCCCATCAGTCGGGTGCTCTCTGACCCGCAGCTACAACAAATGCAGACAAAGTACATGACTGAATTATTAAACTGTAATACATGCAGTAAATAAAGAGAAACTGTGTAGATGATCAACTCTTCAACCTTTGTGTTAAATATTTTTGCTTCAACAGATTTTTACAATAATGATCAGAGAAAAAAAAACAACAATTATTCTTTTCTTTACCCATCACTTTTACTGTTGTCACAAAATATATAACACTAATTTAACAGGATTTAGTTTTCCTAAGACTTCCTAGTTTTACACATTGTAATTGATTTTATGTCACATGTTCCATTTTTAGCATTAATCAGATAATGAATAAATACATTCCTTCATAGTGACTGAGTAACACGTTACAGCCAAGCTTTATGGCACATGGTCACAATCTCAGTGAAACAAAATGTTTTACTTACAGGCATCTTCTTTTGGTTTTGCTCATCCATCACCACCAGCAAATCATGGATCTTCTCATTATACACCTCAAAGTAGCTCATCTCCAGGTGACAAGCTACCTGTAATCAATACGTGGAAACATTTATCTGCTTTCAGTATTGCGTTTATGTTCAGTGTCCCAAAGCCTCGAGTGTGAACAGGTTTTATAATTGACAATAAGTACTGCATGAGTTGGCTCACGAATCAACACTGTGTCACCCATGATAAAGATGCGTTCATCTTCATTGAACCAGTTCGAAATGCCTTTTGTTTACAATACTTAAGTGTGGAAAAATGAATGTGGTCAACAACAACACTTAAACGATACCAATTGAGCATCGTTTAAGTGTTGTTGTTGACCACATTCATTTTTCCACACTTAAGTAAAATCTAGATTAATCTGAAATCAACCATACTGTCCAGTTAGGGCGAGTCTGTGCCCGTGACGGTTACAGATTCCTGTTCTTAGCTGACACGAGCAGATCCTGAGGTGGTCTTCTGCTGTTCATCCATTCCAGACTGAAGGTTTCAGCAATCTGAGGGGCTCGTTCTCTTCTGAGATCTCTTTTAAATAAGGCTCACTGATTGGGTTTGTTTTTCCATACCACATTCTGTATAAAGTCTGTTGTGTGTAAGACTCTAAGGAGAGATTATTTTCAGACAGTATTTTCATGTTTGAGAAAAATACCCAGACAACTGGCATCAAGAGCCAAGCCATGGTTAACGTCACAGAGATGAACATTACCTGAAGCTCTTAACCTGTATCTGCATGCAGCTCTGCAACATGAATGGCTGATTGGACGGTAAACGGTATGAATGAGTAGGTACAGCTACAGGTATGGCTGATAAGTGTGTTTCTAAAATCTATCAGTGATAAACATTTATTTAATAAGAAATTAAGTGTAATTAGCATCACAGCGATTTTAAATGCTCAGAAGTTACTAGGAGCTTTAATTCAAACAAAAAACAAACCAATTTAAGTTTATACCTGGAAGTTTATAAGCATTATGTTGTTTCCAGTTTGTTCATGTGCTCAGATATTAACCCAGGATTAAGGTATGAACTTGGTCTCGGCAAACTGCAGGCAATTAATGTGACACCAAGAGCAATAGTAACTAGCTAGCAAGCATCTGTTACGGACATTATAGTCGTTACGAGTCCACTAGGTCAGTGTACAACGTGAGCCTGCAGCCTTCAACAAGCTGAAGCTTGTGGCCAGAAAAGTGTACAAAAGTTTATCTGACAGGTGAGACATGGCTAAAGTAGACAATCTAGTCCTTAAAATTTGATGTATATGAGCTCAGAACATGAAATGTAAAGAACTCGCCTCTTTTTTATCAGCACTTGACACCCGTGCAAAAAGCTCCTCGCAGAATCTGGGTATCACTCCATCCTCCTCACCAAAACCCATCATACTGAAATAAATGTCAGAAGAAAATAAAACGTATAATTCCGTAACTCTTGTATCTGGACTGTATTCTAATAGAATATGAACTGTATTGATTACAAGGATGACTGTATCACATGCACGATGGCAATCAGGTCATTATATTAAATCACTTTGTCTGTTGTCCCTCGTTTCTTTAGTTGTTTTTCAGAAAGATGGACGCAAAAATGTTACTTACGTGTAGGATTTTCCCGAACCTGTTTGTCCATATGCAAAAAGACAGGTGTTAAATCCTTCAAATGCTCTTTCAAGTAAGGGTCTCGCCAACTTTTCATAAATCATCTGCTGACTAGTGAAATTCGGGTCAGTTTTATCAGCTGAGTAGAAGGAGAAGTCAAAAGAGAAGGTGTACGTCTGTTTATTGTCAGGATGACAAACTACAGTCTCATGGTTCTCCATGAAAATCACCTGACGGGCATTCTCACTCTCTTCCCTGCATTAAAGCAACAAATGAGCAACAAATCACATCATCTCGAATAATAACTGAGTAATCAGAGGTTTAGTGTAGTAATATCTATGGCTTTTTCTTCTTTTACCTGTGACTGAAGGGTCTTACTCGCACTGCCACAGTCACTGCACTGTTTTCCATCTTCAGCTCTTTAGATGTTAAAGCTTCAGTTTGATTGACAGATTCAGCAGAAGCTCGTGTTTGACACGGAGCAGGTTTAGACTTCCTGTTGAAGACTGGAGCTTGTTGACTTGTGTTCTTCCTCGTTGTAGATATCGTCTTCCGGTTTTCACTAATAATCCTAAACTTCTTATTGGCAGAACCTGGAGTCACGGAGTCAGTGCTCGATTGCTTAAGTCTTTCAACACCTGGTTGTTTTAATAGTTTCGGCTGATCTTTCACAGATAATTTTTCAAAAATTTCTTTCTTCACAGTAATTCTTTCAAACTGTGTTTTCCCGTTCGGAGTTGAGACAATGTTCTGTTGTCTTTCTGTGCTCTTTCCTTTCTCTATAGTCTTTACATGTGAGTTTACAGCCTTGATCCCATCTTTAAGTCCTCTTTCTCTCAGACTGACAGATCGCAGAGGAGGAACTGAAGCTGTTCTGGTGTTTGGCTCAAACACACACTTTGCACTAGTCCATGTTTGTGTCTCAGTCATCGTGGATGTGTGCGGATTTCCTCCTCTGGTTCTCCTCTGTAAACGTAACTGTCTCCCATCACATTGCTGGTTCTCTGTATTTTCAGATGTTTCTTGATTCCCAGTCAATGTGTTGTTTCTGTTTCTTCTTTGGAGACTGAGACCAGCAGTGGAAGCTCCACCATCACACTTGTTCACCAGTGTGGAGACGATGAAGGTCTTGTTAATGTCTCTACTGTTACACACAGACACTTCCTTATGATCCATCTTTCTCCTTCTCAGAGCTTTCTCAGGTTCTTGTAATGTTCACTAGTTAAATTAAATAATATCTGATTAACAAAGAATTTAACTTCATGACCTGTTTATTTACACATCAACCTTAAACCATGTTTACCTAATAAAATAAAGTTAAAATCTGGGCGTTCGTGCGGAATACAGACTTAAAGCCTTTGTTTACCTTTTACACTGTAATAAAGCTCCTCTTGTCTACGCCGCCATCTTACCGCTTCAATTCAAACCACACTAGAGGAACGTGATTGGTCCGTTCGGTGCGGTGACGTCACGGAGGCCTTGAGAAGGCGGTGTAATTATGCCCATTTACCAGCAGAGGGCGCTGTGTACACTAGAGGGACAGCTCTGTAATGCTGTTCCACAATATTATTAACACCTTTTAACAGCTTGGAGTGACATTTCCTGATAGTATATTTGTTTCACAGCAACACAACATTAAATTACAAAAAGATACAGAGCAGCTTAGTTGGGACTTGCACCATATTATCTGTCCAAAAGTATGTGGACATCAGACTATAATACCCCATACATGGATCTTCCCTGAACTTTTCCACAAGGTTACAAAGACACATCTTTACACACTGCAGCGTTACAGTTTCCCTTCACTGTAACTGAGACACACAAACCCTGTTCCTTCATGACAATGTCCCTGTTCCATCAAAGCACAGAGCTCCATGAAGACATGGTGTGTTAATGCTGTAGAAGGATACAGTAAATCTTTATTGTGTCCACGAGAATACGTCACGTGTTGAATATTGTTCTATACCATATACCAATTTATTAAGTCACTGACCTTGTCTATGATCAAGGTCATTTTGAAACAACAATTAGTGACACATCATAATACAACGTGATATTTATTTAAAAAATACATTAATATTATATATGTATCTTGTACAGAACATCAGCACTACTACTTAAAATGGCTCCGGTCATGCCTTTTAATAATGTCAATGATATTGCTCTTGGTCACAACATCACCTCCTTGTTTCTGACTTTTTCTGGCTCTTCTTTGCTGATTGTGTAGATGTGGGGAGTTGAGCAGTTGTGGTGGAAGCTGGGAGCCAGTCGGCTTTACTCTCTCCACTATATCCAGAAACAAGCGTTTGTTGTTGTTGTTCATGAAGGTGATTGCAGTCCCTCTGTGCCCGAGTCGTCCTGCTCTACCGATCTGCAAGTACAGGTCCATATGTATTCAACTAAGTTATAACATCACTCAGGTTTGCACACAGAAATCATAATTGAGGGCCTTTCACATTGAAACTTCCCGTGGTCACTGTAACTGAACTGTCGCTGAATAGAATACTGGTTTATTTAGTTTCCCTGCTCAAACTGACAATGAATCCTGACTCAGTCTGACATTTCTCACTGTACATTCCTAAATCATGTCTAAACTTTCTCCTTTGCATATTTGCAGCATCAACAGTCTCCCACTTACACATCAGTGAGGAAAAATGTTCAGATCTCCAATTTTGTCCTTTAAACCTTTTTAAGTTTGTTGTGTAGATTTCCAGGCATTTGCTGATGTCCAGCTTCTGCTTCTTTAGGCAGTTTGTAATAGACAGACTTTTCAGTCTCTCAATTTTTCCATGTTTTCTGTCATGATTGAAATTTTTCCTCAAACAAAACAACTGTTTCTACACTCTAGGTTCTGATTTGGTGTAACTTTGTACATTTCTGACACCGTATTGTAGGGTTAACTCTTCAGAAGTGTGGAACATTCCTCTCCATGTGGTTAAAAGATGAGATACACCGGGTTAAGAGCAGTGTACAAATCGATATGGATGAACAAAGCACTATGAAGCCACAAGCGTTTACTTTCTAACTGTACAGCGCACATCAGTGGCACCTGGTGGCCAAAACTATGAAGAGCAGAGACTAGAAAAGGTGTAGTAAATGTTTCAGGAATTTATTTTGTCTATGTGATAGAACACATTAAAGTAAAATATTTCAGGTTTAATCCCTGTTAAAAGGTACATCATACCTGATGAACATACTCATCCATGTTTGTTGGCATGTCAAAATTCACCACCAGCTTGACACTGACCAGGTCCAGTCCTCTCCCCAGTACACCTGTACTAACCACCACATCATACTGGCCCTCAAGCAGACCCTAAAAACAATATACAAAGCAAACAAGAAAATAGACAATGTTATTAACGAAAGACTAACCACAATGTTTTAGGTTTTTATCTTCATCACGTCTTTCAAAAAGATTACCGTAAAATTTTACCTTGAGGATTCTGTTGCGCTCCCACTGTGTCTTGTCAGAGTGAATAGCTACAGTATTTAAACCCAGAACTTTGTGTACAGCCTCACATAAGAGGTCAGCTCCAAGTTTGCAGTCTACAAACACCACCACAGGAGGCTGGTAGAGCTTTCCATCCTGTGGTAGGAAAAAGAAACTCTGATATAAATCGGTGGAAATGCATCACGGGCAAATAGTGCTGCTTGAGATACCAGGGCAAGAAAACCATCCTCAATGTCCTCCTTAGAAAATTAAACTGGAAACCATGACAAAGAGAAAATGACATCAGGATAAGAGAGCTCCACAAGGGTACAAGAGCAGGTTGTGGAGACTAAAGGAGCACAAATATACACTATGTTTATAAATGTAGTCAAATCAATGGTTTAGATAAAACACAGATTCTCAAACTAGTCATTCGATTAAGTCTGTGTGTGAGTGAGTGAGTAAATAAGCAAGTGTGTGAATGAGTGAGTGTGAGTGTGTGTGTGAGAGTAAGTGAGCGAGCAAGCGAGTGAGCGAGTGAGTTGGAGGGAGTAAGTGTGTGTGAGTGAGCGAGCGAATGAGTGAGCGAGTGAGCAATAAAACTGTGGAAGGGCCATGATGGGGATGCCTCTGATGACCATATGCTGCTAACAAATTAACATGCTAAAATGAGAGACCAAGAGAATAAATTTCACCACCACAAATACACTCTAACAGTGCAAGAAAACATTTACTCCAATTATATTATAAAACCAGACCTGCTAACCTTTACATATTTTGAGGTTGAACTCCACCAGAGCAATGTTTGTTTCCTAAATAAAACAATGCACATATTAATCTGAAAAAAAAAAAAAACTGAAAAAATTACCGTAGACAAACAGACACCATGTGAAAGCCTTTTCCTCTGAAACTCGCCTGCTCTTTACTGTAAGCACTCTGGTGCACTCACTTTCTCTTAAGGTAAATGCTGAAGGTTTTTAGATCCTTCATGTGAAATTAAACGTGTCAATGTTTGTTCTGCTGAACCTGTCAAATGTTAGCTAACATTAGTTAACTTTATCAGGGATACCACTGAAATCTTTTAGCAGAACAACAAGGTCTCAACCAGCACTTACTTCCAGAAGATAAATTAAAACCCAGAGATTTTTTAGAGGGAAAAAAGTCAGAATACGCTCACTAACTGCTGACTGTCCTGTCTTCTCTAGCCCAAACTCAGTATCCCACAAACCTCAGACACGTCTCCGTTATGCAGGATCCTGACCTTGTACTTATGCCCATGTTTCTATTATCTCCTAACAGGATGTTCACACATATTCTGTGTAAACTCTAGACTGTAGTGTGGGAAAATCCTCTGAAAATACCCAAAGCAGTCTGTCTGGGACCATCATCCATGCCACCGCTCAAAGTCACAGAGATCAGACGACTTCTTTATTCTGATGTTGGTGGTGTGAACATTAACCCGAAGCTCCTTCCTGTATCTGCACCTTTTTATACACTGCCACATGATTGGCTTATTGGGCAACTGTAAGAATGAGCAGTTGTGCATTTTAACCTAAATATATGTGTGTAAACATTTTTTTTAATGATTTTAAAAAGACTTAAAATCGCACACAACATACGTCCTGTCTCTGGACAAATGTCTCCCTGTAGTGTTGAAATCTGAAGTATCACTACATAAGGAATAAGTGAGCTCGGACGATGAAGGATATAACAAAAATAATTTTGTAAACTGAATGCTTATTGATACACAATAGATATTAAATTCAGGCAGATTTACAGCCCATGATTACAGTCAGACTTGTCTGATTACTTCACATTAAATCACTGAGAGATGAGATTAAATTATCTGTGCATTGAAATTGCCAGAATATTTCATAGTAGTTTGCGTTAAAATGCACATGAATCTGATTTGTTCCTTTATGATGTCGATGATGTCAGACTTGGACACATTATCACAGCTCTGTCTAGATTAAAGTGTCTTACATTTAGAATCTCAAAGAGCTTCTTTTTCTTCGATGGCTCCTCTACCCACAGGACGATCTGACGAACATTAGCGCACGGTTGATTCTTCTGGCCAACTGTAATGCGCACAGGATCGGTGGTCAGCCGAGATGTTAGCAGATCCGTTCCATCAGGTATCGTGGCAGACGTTAGCAGAGTCTGATGGTTGTCAGGAATGTGCTCCAAAATCTCCAGCACTTGTTCCTGGAATCCCATCTTCAGCATGGTGTCAGCCTGACGTAGAGAACAGATCAGATTATAAGAATGGAAGGAAAGCAGTTTAAATAAAACTGCAACCTGTACTGAATAACAGAATCATACCTCATCAATAACCACGACCTTTACACCGTCAAGCCGGACGGCCTTCTGCTTCACAATCTCGATGAGACGCCCCGGAGTGGCGATCGCTATCTAAGAGGAAAAAACATGTACATTTACCCAATTTTGTTGACTGCTTCATTAAATAACTAGTATTTTATATTAGATTCAAGTCTTTGAGTCTGCTTTAGTTTACTTTGTCATTGTAAAAAATGTTTACATTTAAATTTCAGAGTGAACAGAGAGAGTGTTGTGTTATTATTGTAATGATATTAAATATCTGGAACTATATCCTATGCTCTAGAAATCACCAGGCTCTATTTCCTTTTTTTGTTGGTCCTTTTCTTTCAAGTACTGTCATTTAATTTGCACTGGTGCAAACAACAGCAACAACTACAATAATTACTACTAATATTACTAGTAGTATTAACACTATATAGCCAGTTTAACTACCTGATCTTTACACTCATATGTGCTTGTTGAACATATCATTCCTATTGTATTCCCTATTTATTGTAATAATGAGCTCCAATAGTCTGTGAAGGTTTTCCACCAGATGTTGGATTGTGACTGTGTGGATTTGTGTTCATTCATCTACAAGATCATTAGTGAGATCAGACACTGATGTAAGAGTGAGGAAGTCTGGGGTTCAGTCTGTGTTCAGTGGTGTTGAGTCAGGGTCAGGGCTCTGTGCAGGACACTCGAGTTCTTCTACTCCAACATTAACACACCGTGTCTTCATGGAGCTCTGTGTTTTGTGCACAGGGACATTGTCATGATGGAGCAGGGTTTGTGTCTCTCAGTTCCAGTGAAGGGAAACTGTAACATTCTGAGAGACATTCTGTACAACTGTGTGCAACAGACTGAGGAAGAACCACATCTGGGCGTGCTGGTCAAGTGTGCACAAGACTTTGGCCATATAGTGTAACAAAAATAGGAAATATTCATTGAAACTTAAATACAGCCCTGCCACAGTACACACTGCTGAAAGAACACATTTAAAATGCTGGAATTAGAATAACCAAGCACTACCTTAATTTTCTGTTTGAGCCGATGTAGCTGAGGGGGTAGGGGCATCCCTCCGACCAGTAGCGCAGTCCTCATATTTGGCAGGCCTATAATCAGCTCCTTCACCTGTGTCTCAATTTGAATAGCCAGCTCCCGGGTTGGAGTCAGAATCACACTCACAGGGCCAGATGTAGAACCTGCTTCTTTCTGAAAAGGAAAAAGAGGCATAAATTAAGACGGTCAAAGCAAAGGATTAAGATAAAGATAAAACAGATGATGATTCACATGCAATTTCTGCTCCATACTAGGAACGTTTCAAGTCAAGTTCAAACACACTTCAGCAGAAAACTGTTACTTTAAGCCATTCCAGTATTATAGCCAAATGTTAAAACTAAATCCTGTTCTTTAAGATGAAAGTTTTCCCCATGTCATTCTGATAAGGAATACTTCATAACCAAACCCCCCAGAAATAACTGACAGATTATACCTCTAAGGAATGAACCACCACCGGAAGCAGAAAGGCAATGGTTTTTCCAGATCCCGTGTCAGCTGTGGCAATCACGTCTCTCCCAGTCAAACCTACAGGAACCATCTGCATTTGGATAGGAGTCGGGGCATCATATCCAGCCTTCTTCAGGTTCCCTTTGAGCACTTCAGGAAAGTGGCAGTGCTCAAATTCAATGATGGGCCTGGGGACATCCTGTCCTTCTGTAACGACAGCCAGTTCTTTCTTCACCCTTTCAACCTGGTCTTCAGTCAGATCTGTTATGAATGCATCCTCTTGATAGCAGTAAGCAAGTTCAGCAGTGCTTGCAGTCTCAGTAAGTTTTTCTGATGCAGACACGCCTTCACCATCATGTTTAATTTTGGAGAAGACCTTTTGTGTAAGTCCCACACACACTGTGGCCAAGTGACTGGCTTTACACTCCAGACTGCACACATCATTGTCAGTGTTGTCACAAATGTACTCGCCATAACGACCACACACAACACAGACTGGTTCCCCTGGTTTTGGCCATCTCTGGCTTGTCCTGAACGATTTTACAGGTTCCTCCTCTTCCTCAGTCGCCCCTGTTTCAGCTCTTATTAAGTCGCTTTGTAATGTCGTTGTGTCTTTGTCAAGTTTCTCCTCTGTATCCACACTGTGCGACTCCGTAGCATCAGTTTCTGTGTTATCTGAGTTTCCTTTGTTTTGTTTTTTCCCTTCACTGTTTGTGTGAGTTTCAGACTTTCTCTTCACCTTTACTGACCGAGGCATAAACATCTTATCACAACAAACACGAGACCAGTGCACTCATAAACATCACAATATTAATCATCTATAGTCGTCTCTCGGGGCAAAAAGACATTTGTTGTAAACAAGATTAAATAGAACCTGTCGCGCTGCCTGTCTGTGCTGGTGCTGTCGCGCATGTATGACGTCACTGGTCGCTTATAATCCTGGGCATTGTAGTGTGTGTTATAAAAGGGTCTTAAAGTCATCAGGACGTTTTGGTTTTATATTTAAACTGTAAAAACAAACACAAAACGACAAATCTCTCCACTGAGAGATAAAAAAAAACACGAAATTACACGAATCAGGAGAAAATATTAAATTACACATTTTTATCTGGATTTAATTTCCGAGCCAAAACACAGCAGTTTATTGTTCACTGTAGTGATTGATCTAGATATCTACACTTAGTCTCCTTGGCTACGGCAGTTCATTGGAACGAATGCGTCAATAGAGCCGCCATCTTGGTACAGGGGACCCCCTCCTCTTTAATGCATCAGCGTCAATGTAGGCAAAGAAATAAAATCACCATAAATCGTCATGAATGCGATTTTCTTTTTCTTTTGCTGCTAAAATGGTGTGACAGATTCATATTATTTTATTTAATGCCATGTCAGCAATCAAAGCTATTTTCATGGCAAAAAATCACTACAAAAACACAAATATATAAATAAAATAAAAACAAAACAAATATAAACAGTAAGTCATATTATACACTTTTTTTTATTAACATACGATAAAACAATCCAAAACCTTTTCAGGCATAATGTCGTTAAATATGTCCTTAAGTGAAGTAACTTGATAAAGGAGCATTCTGCTTGTGTTAAGTCCAGGACAATCTAATAAAATATGTTTGACAGATAAGGAAATCTTACAAAACATGCACAAAGTTGGGTCTTCACCTTTAAGCAAAAAAAGCATAGGTCAATTTTTAATGTCCTTATTAAGAGCTTCGGAATCTACAAACATTGTCGGTTTTTCTAACTGTCAAAAACTTATGGGTAACTAGCATGGATTAGCTGGTCTTTGTGTGCTGTATTCACTGTAGTGACTGATGAACTGGTCTGTGTGTGCTGTATTCACTGTAGTGACTGATGAACTGGTCTGTGTGTGCTGTATTCACTGTAGTGACTGATGAACTGGTCTGTGTGTGCTGTGTTCACTGTAGTGATGGTTGAACTGGTCTGTGTGTGCTGTATTCACTGTAGTGACTGATGAACTGGTCTGTGTGTGCTGTGTTCACTGTAGTGACCGATGAACTGGTCTGTATGTGCTGTATTCACTGTAGTGACTGATGAACTGGTCTGTATGTGCAGTATTCACTGTAGTGATGGTTGAACTGGTCTGTGTGTGCTGTGTTCACTGTAGTGATGGTTGAACTGGTCTGTGTGTGCTGTGTTCACTGTAGCGAATGATGAACTGGTCTGTATGTGCTGTATTCACTGTAGTGACTGATGAACTGGTCTTTGTGTGCTGTGTTCACTGTAGTGATGGTTGAACTGGTCTGTGTGTGCTGTGTTCACTGTAGTGACCGATGAACTGGTCTGTGTGTGCTGTGTTCACTGTAGTGAATGATGAACTGGTCTGTGTGTGCTGTGTTCACTGTAGTGACCAATGAACTGGTCTGTGTGTGCTGTGTTCACTGTAGTGACCGATGAACTGGTCTGTGTGTGCTGTGTGTTCACACGTCCAGTTTATAATGTGTGTGGGGACGCTGGGCGGACCGCGCATGCGCACTCGGGGTCTTGATCAAAGACCCAAGATACAGGCAGAAAACGGCACTAAAACGTGGACGGTCGGAATAGAGGAATATATTCCAGCGCGTCTGTTTGGATATGAAAGGATATTTCAAGCGATCTCAGACAACAGAAGGGCTTCGATTCAGCTTTTAGTGAATCTGCAGTTTGTTGTGAATAAGACAATAACGGTGTTCCTTTCAGGTCCGCTAGCGGCGCGCGCACAGGATCAGGATAAGGATCAGGATGGAGCTGTGAGAGCTGAACCCCACCGGCCCTGAGACAACACGGACATTAGAGCTGAACCCCACCGGCCCTGAGACAACACGGACATTAGAGCTGAACCCCACCGGCCCTGAGACAACACGGACATTAGAGCTGAACCCCACCGGCCCTGAGACAATACGGACATTGGAGCTGAACCCCACCGGCCCTGAGACATCACGGACATTAGAGCTGAACCCCACCGTCCCTGAGACATCACAGCACCACACGGACATTAGAGCTGAACCCTGAGACATTACAGCACCACACGGACATGAGTTCCAAGGCCCAGAAGAACCAGTAAAGTATGGAGTGAATCCTTGTAGAGGATGTGATCTGTGTGCTGAAGCTGACACTGAACATGGGGGACCTGAGCCAGGACACACACTGGACAAACACCTTCATTGTGCCTCACATCACATCTTTTGACCTTTATGATTTTAACAGAGCTAAAATCCGCTCCAGCCTTAAATGGCTGGTGTCCAAGGCTTTCAGTCCCGGTAGGTGGCGTCCTTTCCTCTGGGAAACTCTTTCCTTCTTTTTCTTTGGTCCCATTAGAGAAATGAGTGTTTAATAGTGATGACATGTTAGAGATACACACTGATGTTTCAGCTCAAAACACTGACAGACACCAGTATAACACACACACAAACACACAAATTGTCTGTATACACACACACACGTACACACATACAGTTTCTTTACACACACAAACACACATACAGTGTCTTTACACACACACATACAGTGTCTTTACACACACACATACAGTGTCTTTACACACACGCACACATACAGTGTCTTTACACACATACATAAACACACACATACAGTGTCTTTACACACACACACACACACACACACACACACACACACATACAGTGTCTTTACACACACACACACACATACAGTGTCTTTACACACACACACATACAGTGTCTTTACACACACGCACACATACAGTGTCTTTACACACACGCATACATACAGTGTCTTTACACACATGCACACATACAGTGTCTACACACATACACACGCAAAGTAGAATATCTAAATATTATAATGAATGCAATAGATTTTAGTTTATTTATTTTTCTTTAATGACTGTGTGACTGGAGCAGCTTGGATTCTATTAGTTTGTGTTATGATCTGTTTTAGATCAGATCCATCAGTGTCATCTGATAGAAGAGATTAGACATGAGGGAGATCTGACCTTTAAATGGGGAGCTAGAAATAATGCAGAACCTTAAATATTTAAATACTGGACATTAGGAACATTTAGAGTCTTTGTTAAAATATTTTAAATTCTTAAACCTTCCGTTTATTTCCAGGTTTAAAGAAAAACACATCAGATATCAATGTGAACTTTTGAGATTGTAGAGTAAGACTTTATTAAGTCCAGTAGATGTTAGACAATAAATGAGACAAAATAGCAGCAGCAGAGAATTAAAATAAAAGGAAAATCATAGAATAGGAAAAAGGAAGCACAAAATGAATGATGAATCCTGGAAGTGATGTGAAGGATAACTTCTACAACAAAATGGAAAGAAAAGAAAGTAAAAAAAAAAAGACAGATTTCAGTGAACTGATAATTTTGTTTATGATAGCATGGGGAAAGTTTATGCTAAAGATTTTGGACCATCTCTTTCTCATGTCTGCAGAGATGCTTCACAGGCTTCATGTTATTTAAAACTACATTTGAATCTGTTTTCTGTATTGTTTTAATTTACTGTGTCAGTAATTACATCAGTATTTTATTTCTGTCATGTGTACGGTGAGATAAAACCTCCCTAAACTGAATTATATAATAATTTATTCCACTTTATATAAATAATAATAATGATGTTGCTTTGTAGTCTGTCATATTTCTACTGGCATAATCTGGGTGCCGTATACTGGGTGGCTTGTGGGCGTTTTGCTGGAGCTTTCTTATGTAATTTTACAGAACGATCTCTCAGTGCGCCACCAGTGTGTATCCATCTGGCTGCATTCACACCACCTCAACTTCCCACAATAACCACAGCATGAAAATCATTCTGTTCTGAGGAGGTTTTCAGATGAAGATCATGTTCAGATGAAATAATTAAATAATGGTGAATGAAGTGAATCAGGAAAATATGTGTGATTCAAGGGAAAACTACTCACTCATGACTTGTGGTGACATTTCAGTGGATCAGTTTATGTGAATTTATAGTTCAAGAAAGAGAAATAATGATTCTTATGTAAGTCTGGAGTAATTTGTGTGACAGTGAAGGGTCTCTATGTAAAGTTATGTACAGTATGTATAATAATAAAAATAAGATAAGAACACATGCTTATTTATGAAGGGGTTTATTATTTAACTTTAATCAGCCAATCATGTTGCAGCAACAGAAGGAATAAATTCATGCATCCAACAATCACAGTGAGGGAACATGTCATCTCAGTGGCTTGGCATAGATGTTAGTTTGATTATTTCAGAAACTGCTGGTCTAGAAACCTGATCAGTGGAGGATCTACAACAGTCGAAGACCACATCCGCTTCTGTTTCTATCAAGCACAGGAATCTGAGGCTACTTACAGTTGAAGATGAATTTATCAATTAAGGTGAATAAAATGTACTGCAGTTGGATTTGACCTTGAACTCAACTGTAGGTGTGTTAGCACTTTTGGCTTGAAAGACAACCTTTCCTACTCTTCTGACACATCTTTTATAGTCTACTGTTTTAGTCTGGCTTGACCATGAACTGTGATGTTTCATTTATATTCTGTACAGATAGATTTCTGAAAAGCTGCTTTGTGACAAATATAGCGTTCAGCGTCAATTCAGGCAGGCCACGTAGTTAAGCTCGGCTATCAGCTGATGTCAATTTCTAACCCCCGGCCATCAGCTGATCTGATTCCTAAGCACGCTATTGGTCCCTTTCAAACAGGGCGCCATATTTAAATGCAAATGTCTGTCTACTTGGCTGTTTCCTCTGCATTGCTGCAACTGCGATTTAAACTCGGCGGCTATTTGGAGTTTAAACCGCAAGCTATCTTCTTTTGTGAGGCTGTTTCCTCTGCTTTGCTGCTGTTGCGATTTAAACTTGGCGGCTATTAGAGTTTAAACCGCAAGCTATCTCCTTTTGTGTTCGCGATATGGAACTATAAGAGGTTGTGATTACTATTAGTATACAGTATTTTCCACACTATAAGGCGCACCTAAAAGCCTTAAATTTTCTCAAAAATCGGCCGTGCGCCTAATAATCCGGTGTGCCTTATGTGTGCACCGAGTTCCAAAAATCTGTAAAAATGTTGTTGTGCGACTTTGGTAAGTGCTCTGCTTGATTCACTGACACGGGGACGTAATACATACACTACGTACGCTGGCAGCGATAAACCAATCAGAGAACATTACGTAATACGTACAGTACGTATGCTTACGTTCGCCATGCCTCCGGTAGGTATGACTACCGGTATGTTGCAAAACAACATTTGTTTTTTCCTAACCATTATTGTATAGATATCTATGACTATTATGCGCTCCACACTCCAGTCCAGTAGGTGGCGGTAAATGCACCTTAAGTTGGTTTGCCATACACCAATAAAAATCATATGCTTACGAGGCACAATTCAAACTACAGGCTATCAGTTACGTGGTTGTAAATGGGAATAGAGCAGCTGCGAAAGTATTCAACATCAATGTATCTATGGTTCGGAAGTGGAGGAAGCAAGAAAATGTACTGCGCCAAGTTAAGAAGACACACTAGATAAGGACTTTGATGGATTTGTGGGAGAAGATTGATTAAAAAAGAATGTGTGTGTGTGTGTGTGTGTGTGTGTGTGTGTGTGTGTGTGTGTGTGTGTGTGTGTGTGTGTGTGTTGTTAAATAGTAGATTAAAGTTCAACTAAACTCACTGTTTTGCTTCCGTTACCTTTTTTGTAGACCGTATGTTTTTGCGTGCGCCTTATGTATGGGTTAAGTACAGAAATAGACCCGTAATTGAGACTGCGCCTTATAATCCGGTGCACCTTATGGTGCGGAAAATACTGTACTTGAGCCGAAAGGGAAGTTTGAAGACGTTTTGGACTTACGTTAAATCGATACGGCGCGCATGTTTGTGTATAATGGTACGTTTGTTGAGCCGGAAGCGACCTTAGGGCTGGCTGTTGTACAGTCTGTTATACTACGCTATGTTAGGCTATGCTTCGCTATGCTATGTATGTTATGATAGGCTAGGTTATATTGTATGTTACGCTATGTTATAAGATAAGGTTATGCTATGCTTCTGCATTGCTCGTCACGATGGGTCATGCTATGCTTGCTATACTAAGCTATATTACCTCATGCTAGGTAATGCTATGCCTCGATATGCCTTGCTATGCCAGCTCGTTATGTTATGCTAGGTAGGCTACTCCTTGCTAGGCTATGTTGCGTTATGCTAGGTTAGACTTGCCTTGCTAGGCTATGTTGTTACGTTATGCTATGCTTCACCAGGCTATGTTAGGTTACGTTATGCTATGCCCTGCTAAGCTATGTTAGGTTACGTTATGCTATGCCCTGCTAAGCTATGTTAGGTTACGTTATGCTTGCCTTGCCAGACCGTGTTATGTTACGCTATGTTAGGCCTCGTTGGCTGTTATGATGCGTTATACTATGCCTCGTTAGGCTGTGTTATGATGCGTTGTGCTGTGCCTTGCTGGGCTGCGTTGCGTTGCGTTGTGCTGTGCCTTGCTAGGCTGTGTTAGGTTACGTTATGCTGTGCCTCGCTAGGCTGTTGTGATACGTCGGGCTGTGCCTCGATAGGCTGTTGTGATACGTTGTGCTGTGCCTTGCTAGGCTATGTTATGGTGTGTTTTGCTGTGCCTTGCTAGGCTATGTTGCGTTGGGCTGTACCTTGCTAGGCCATGCTAGGTAACGTTACACTATGTTGTGCTTCGCTAGGCTGTTGTGATATGTTATGCTGTGCCACGCTAGGCTGTGTTATGGTATGTTGTGCTGTGCCTTGCTAAGCTATGTTGTGTTGTGTTACATTATGCTATGTCTTGCTAGGCTGTTGTGATGCGTCGTGCTATGCCTCGCTAGGCTGTTGTGATACGCTGGCTGTGCCTCGCTGGGCTGTTGTGATACGTTATGCCATGTCTTGCTAGGCGTTATGTTATGCTGTGCCTCGTTAGGCTGTTGTGATGTGTTATGCCATGCCTTGCTAGGCGTTATGATACGTTATGTTAGGACCCGCTAGGCTGTTATGATACGTTATGCAGGAAATATTTACTGACAAATGGTCTAACTTCTTAACTTGACAATGGTTAAATGCTAGCCAGCAATGAAAATGAAAAGCTTCAGATTAAATTTCTCTCCTCCTTGTAGAAACTCTGCAGCAGTGTCCAGCAAAGAAAGATAGTGACCTGGTGGATTGATAATCGATGGCTACTGGCTCTGCTTGTACTGTGTTTCTGTTCTTTTATAAAAAAAAAAAAAATAATAAAAAAAAAAAAAAAAGGAATGTTCCAAAGCTGGGAAAGGCACTGAGAAGCATCCTAACCGCTGCTTCTTCAATTATTTAATAACTGGACTTAAAATAAGGACCAGGAGAAAAATATTACATTTAAACATTTTTATTTTAAACTTAACCTTCCTCTGATCATAATCCCCTCATTTATTAAGACAGAAATGTCAACAACCAGGAAAACTCAAATAATTAAAAGTCTAAAGTCACAATGAACACGTAACTATTATCTCTTAACATTTGAGTTGCAAAATGAAAGAAAATGTATGAAATACTTAATAAATTGTAATAAAATAGTGCAAAGTGTTAAATATAAACATAGAGATACCTGAGAATTTAGTGCAAGTTTAGTGCTAGGAAGTTCACTAGCTGTTCAACGTCTGGTGAATAAAGAGTTTTAAAATATGTGCAGTGTTTTGTAAACATAAATAAAACTGAGGTAGACTGAGATACATCTGTAATATAAAAACAAACCTGATACACTACTGCAGGGGTGTCAAACTCTGGCCCGCGGGCCAAATATAATTACACCACGGGCCAAATTTGGCCCGCGGGCCAGAGTTTGACACCCCTGCAGTAGTGAGATCATATCAAATGTGCATTACAGCTGACTAGTCACATGCTCCGCTAATACTACAAATCCCAGAATGCCTTGCCACTGTATAGTCACGAACAGCAAGCGCCCCTCATTCTCTGTTGACAGTTGATAACAACCATGCTACAGTCACATCGGGCAAGTTCCACCCTCCACAAAAATGGCCAAACAAAAGATGGACGAATGTAATGTACGAATATAAAGGACAGACCTGTTTGTCTTGTGTGCTAAAGGAGCTAACGTGTCCGTAACGAAAGAATATAACATAAGAAGACACTATGAAATGAAACATTATGAGAAGTATAAGGACCTGGACGTAAAGCAGAAGCTCCAGAAGGCGGAGGAGATGAAAAAAAGTCTGGTTTCCCGGCAGACTATGTTCATGAAAGCTAAATCAAAAAGTGAAACTGCTGTAAAGGCTGTAAAGCTTTATTGTGGCAGCAGAGATTGCAAAATCTGCCCAGCCCATTAATGAGGGAGAATTTATCAAAAAGTATATAGTCAAAGTTTGCAAAATGAACACCACTGATGTAACTTTTATTTCAAATTTATTTTCTTATGTGTTTGTAATATCAAGCTCTGGTTGTTCCAAATCCTGTATTTAAGCAAAACTAAAGTTTGTTTCCATATGAAAAGGTTGAACATTACATATCAGTTGCAGTTAATTTTTCAATAAATATTCAGTTTGGCCCGTGACTTTATCTCAGTTTTATATTTTGGCCCACTGTGAATTTGAGTTTGACACCCCTGCACTACAGTAACGTTGTTTGAAATATAAAACCTGCAGAAATATGAAAAAGTAGCTGACTTTTCCTCTTTGATTTACAATTTCCTCGCTTGCTGCGGCTCATTTTCTGCTTATTAGTCACCGGTTACTGAAGAGGAATCCAGCAGACCACCACAAGACGACGATATGGCGCAACCAAAAATGATACTGTTACGTGATTGGCTGTTAGCGTATCACTCCCTACGTTGCTAGGTTACCAGAGAGTGAATGCCTTTGTTAATGCAACCAAACTTGCTTCGCAACCTCGGTTTTGTTTGTCAAAGAATAAAAAATAACGAACGTTTTATCGAACACATTTTTTATTGATATCGATCACGTGTCTATTGCGATACATATCGTTATTGTTTTATCGCCCAGCCCTAATTAAAGCTTATTTGATTTGACCATTTATTTATCAGTTATTAATTAATCAGTTATAAGTGATTTAATGTGAGAACGTTAGATGTTTTGTTGATACCTGAAATAAATCACAAGGGCATCATAAATAAATACAGCTTATATCTGCTCTAATGTGTGTAATATACCATTGTACAGAATGATTTCTGTTCTCTGCTGTTTAATCCATGTCAGGAATCAAGCCTTCTTACACTGAGAGTGTGTTTATTGGTTATTTTTATTAATGTGATGCAACATCAAAAAAGATTCTTATTTTTTAGGTCACAGAATGTAGTAAGACTCCTAGTTTTGCTTTATCTTTGTCTTTCCTCTCTCTTTTGTAACCGAGTTATGTTTTTATTTTGGAATCCAAAAATATATTTTATTTGTCAGTGGGTTTTGATAGATATCGATGATGTTCATGTAAAGTGTTGCTCATCTAGAGAATCATCACACTTTTCCTTCCCTAACAGCATGGCTTAGCTGGTCATGTGGGCGTTTGGTGACCTCATTCTCTACTCATTATTACTTAGGACCAAAATTCAGCTTTCTGATCTGCTGTTGCTATGTAAAGTGGACACAGGCTTTATAACCAATCGTGACATGTCTCTCATGTTTGAATTGAAGGTGTTCAGGTGACTCTAGCGCTCATCCGAATGAAAGGAGCGTCATTATTGTTACTTTTCATGTAAATGATGTTCCTAATTGTGAAACCCTCTTTCTTTTGTCCTCAGTTCTAAAGCTTACTTTCTTTTTTCCAAAATATCAGTGAGATTTTGCTGGTGCACATTACAGTAGGATTTAGTACAGATCTGTCAGGATTATCATAATAATTTTACAGTTTTATGTGTAACATACTTGTATAGCATTAGCTAGCTACTGTTGGCATTAAGATAAATGTTTGTCTCTTGAAGTCTTATGCTCTAAGCTTACAGTTATTGGTCTCTTATGGCTTTAGTTGTTTATTTTTGTGAGATCAGGTCCTGTGCTGTTTATTTCCATGTGGACATTTTGCAGGCTCCAGTCCAGTGTGTAACAATGGAATTAGGGCTAATATTGTTCTTTTATGTTTAATAAAACATTGATTTATCTTTTCTTTACTTGTGTCTCCTTATCTTCTCTCCCTTTGCCTCCACAGACAGCGTTCCGGACAAACTGAATGATCCATTTTACACAGATCAGTACGAGCAGGAGCACGTGAAGCCACCGGTGGTGGACCTGCTGCTCTCGGCCGAGCTGTACTGCCGTGCGGGAAGTCTGATCCTCAAAAGCGATGCTGCCAAGCCACTGCTGGGCCATGATGCTGTTATCCAGGCCCTGGCTCAAAAAGGCTTGTATGTGACCGTCCATGAGAGGTTGGTCACTGAGAGAGATCTGTCCATGAGGCCAATTCAGATGGTGAGACATGCTTTTCTTGTCACAGTGTGCACTTTCTGTGACTTTAATTTTTTGTGTTTCTATAGATTCTTTCCTCTAAATAACAAGAGTAGTGGCAGGATGAAAGTGCAGCCTGGTTTTAATTTAACGACCCTCCTATAAATTTTATTGTTTTTACAAACATTTACAGCATTTGGCACACGCCCTTATCCAGAGAAACATATATTTGATACAACTGAGGCAGTTGAGGGCCCAGTAGTGGCAGCTTGGTGAATCTGGGTTGAACTCCCAACCTTCCAATCAGTAGTCCAACACTTTTACCATTAGCTACCACATCTCCCTGAGAAACAGAACCCAGTCAGAGATGTCTAACATGATGAACCTAACACACCATATGGTCTTGTACTTCTTGAGTAGATGTGAATGCTAGGACATTGTGTAATAGTCATCAGTAATGGTGTATTTTAACCTGTCCCAGGTTTTGTGCTTACCTTTATACTAATGTTTAGTAAATGTGAGTGAGTTAGCTCCCATATAATGACTCTCATGCTATTTGTTGTGTCTCTTGCTTATCAGTTTGGTTTGTAGCCAAATATAATGAGTTGGTATCAGTTAACAGAACAAAGTTAATATGTTTAGCCTGTTTTAGCCCTTTAGAGTTTGGAGGATTGATCAGTGGTGTGATAATGTGAGACATGAGGCATGCTGAAGGAATAATAGGGGGAAAAGTGTACTGAAGTTGTACCAAAGTTCAACAGTAGGAGTCTAAAGGAAATCATGATTAGGCCAATGCCATATCTATCTATCTGTCTATCTGTCTATCTGTCTATCTGTCTATCTATCTATCTATCTATCTATCTATCTATCTATCTATCTATCTATCTATCTATCTATCCTATTCATACATAATGTTTAGGTGACGGTGAGTGTATATGTATGTATTTATATGTATATGCACACTTATGAGTTATAGCTGGAAGTTAATATTATGGGGATAATACTGTGTGGAGTGATGTGTAAATAACAGATATATGTTTAAATGTATATAACAGATAATATTTGGTAATATTTTCCCCCATTTTGGATATGTTCCATGTACAAATTACGGACACAGGTGGATACACGGACACTAAACAGTGTACCAGATCTCACGGTACCCATGGCATTGTTGCGTTTAACTGAGTCATGTGAACATATATTGTAACTGCACTGCCGTTGTGTAAATATGAATGTAGATCGTTCCTATTTGCACAGCAGCTACCAGTCTGGAAAACACAGGCTTCTTCCAAAATACAGGAAGTGTTACATCTTTCCAGACTGTCCTCTACCCTAAGCATGATCTGTAGAGATGACGGCGCAGCAGTTGTACGCAGTGGCCACTCTGGATCCAATATGGTGCTATTTACGTTTTTAGCCAACTATTTATAGTACATGGACACCAGAGACAGCTGTGTTCATGTATATGACTGCCAGACTAGAAGCCATGGATGACTGCTAAGGGGCATGCTCTGCTGAAGTCTAGAGACTCCAGAGCAGGGGATTGGACGGCCCTTAGAACAGCAAGGGCCAAACTGTCCCGAGCCATCAGAGAAGCAAAGCGTGCCCAGACAATCCACAGACACTTGCAGGACAACGGAGACACTAGCACATGTGGCAGGGCATCCAGGCGATCACAAAGCACAAGACAGCTTCACCTGCATGTGACAGTGATGTTTCTTTCGCTCCCTCCAACCAGGTGCTCTGTCTATCCATGGCCAAAGTCAGGTAAACTCTATGCAGAGTTAACCTACAGAAGGCTGCTGGACTAGACAACATTTTTGGCATTGTGCTCAGGGAATGTGCAGAACAGCTAGCGGATGTCTTCACTGACATCTTCAACATTTCCCTCAGCAGCACTGTTGTTCCTCCTATGTGCCTCAAGAGAATCGCCATCATCCCAGTGCCAAAGAAATCTACAGTGTCCTGCCACAATGACTATCCTCCAGTCGCACTCACACCCATTGCAATGAAGTGCTTCAAGAAGCTCGTCATGAGGCACATGAAATGGGCCCCCTGCAGTGTGTGTATCGTCCAAACCGATGCCATTGCCACGGCCCTTCATTTAGCCCTCACCCACATGAAAAATAAAGAAACTTTATTCAACTATTATTCAAACTCCGTATGAATGTTGTTCATAGACATAAGAGTTCAGCAATCAACACAATCATCCCTTAGAACCGGATTGGGTAGCTGAGCCTGCTGGGACTGAACACCTCCCTCTGTAACTGGATCCTGAACTTTCTGAGTGAGAGACCTCAGTCAATCCGGAACGGGACCAGCATCTCCAGCACCACCACACTGAGCACTGGAGCCCCTCAGGGCTGTGTGCTCAGTCCATTGCTGTTCATCTTGCTGACTCATGACTGTGCAGCAATGCACAACTCGAACCATATCATCAAGTTCGCCGATGACACGAGCGTGGTGGGTCTCATCAGCAAGAACGAAGAGTCAGCATACAGAAAGGAGGGAAACAGCTAACTGCCTGTGTAGAGCCAACAACCTGTCTCTGAATGTTGGTAAAACTAAAGAACATTGATGGATCATGTGAGGAGATCATCATGTGAGGAGATCATCAAGAGCAAATTCCTTGGTGTTCATCTAGCGAAGAACTTCACCTGGTCACTCAACACCAGCTCCATCACCAAGAAAGCCCAGCAGCATATTACTCTCCTACCAAGCCTGAGGGAAGCCCATCTCCCTCCCCCCATCCTGACTACGCCCATCTCCCTCCCCACATTCTGAGCAGCTGCATCACTGTTTGGTTTGGGACCTGCACCATCTCGGATTGTAAGACCCTGCAGCGGATAGTGAGGACAGCCGAGAATATCATTGAAGTCTCTCTTCCCTCTATCAACAATATTTACACAACACGCTGCATCCGCAAAGCTAACTGCATTGTGAATGACCCCACACACCCCACACGTACTCTACACTCTACACACACCCTCACACACACTCTTCACTCCACACACACCCACACACACACACCCACACACACACACACACACACACACACACACACACACACACACACACCCCTCACACACTCTTCTCCCCATACACACCCCCACACACACTCTGCACCCCATACGAACTCTTCTCCCCATACACACCCCTTACACGCTCTACACCCCACACACACTCTTCACCCTACACACACACCCTCACACACTTTTCACTCCACACACTCACACACACACTCACACACACACACACACACTCTTCACTCCACGCACCCCTCACACACACTGCACCCCCCACTTACACCCTCACACACACACACACTCTTCACTCAACACACTCCTCACACACACTTTTCCCCACACACACTCTTCACCCCACACACACCCACACACCCTCATACACACACTCTTCACTCCACACACCCCCCCACACACACTCTTCAACCCCACCTACACCCTCACACACACTCCTCACTCCACAAACCCCTCGCGCAGACTTTTCCCCACACATACTCTTCAACGCACACACATACACACTCTTCACCTCCACACAAACCCTCACACACACTCTTCACTCCACACACACACACACACACACACACACACTTCTCCCCACACACACTCTTCACCCCCTCACACATACACTCTTCACTCCACACACCCCTCACACACACACACACGCACTTCTCCCCTAACCCCCTCATACACTCTTCATCCTTCTGCTGTCGGGGAAAAGGTACTGAATTTGTAAACAATATTTGAGAGAAATAGGCCTTTGTGTACATAGAAAAAGTCTTATTTCTTTGAGTTCAGCTCATAAAAAATGGGGGCAAATGTGTTGTGTTTATATTTTGTTCAGTGTACATCCATGTCTACAGCACCACCATATCAAACTGTTTACATGCTGTTCTGCACACTGATTTTGCTCTTTGCGCATGCTGTTTCTTTGCACTTGTCAGTCAATTGTGGTTTTGCACAATTCATAACAATACCTCATATAACTGCTTCTATTATATTAATGTTTATTCCTGCATTTTTGCACATGTACTATAGAATAGGTTGGTGCTGGTGTTGTGTATTGTCTTTGTGTATTGTCTTGTAGAGTTTTGTATCATTTATTTGTATGTCTTTTGTCTCACACTGTTTGCACCAGGTTGCACAAATGCACTTAATGTAGCTATTACAACTTACTTAAGGCCTGAGCTATGTGTCTTTTTATATTGCTCCATGGTCCTAGAGAGACGTTGTCTTATTTCACTGTGTGAGTTATATATAGTCGAAATGACAGTAAAAGATTCTGGACTTGAGTAGAGACAGATGTCATTCTTCACACCCAGAGAGAGGGACTCTCTTCATCTCTGAACAATAAGGCTAACACTTTTCTGTTGTGTTCTGCTCAAATTCCAGATCTTCACAGTAACAGGTAGCTACTCCTCCCAGTTGTCTTATTTTTGTCTTGTTACAAAGCAGAATCTGGCCATTGAAAAAGGAGTGGGTAATTTTAGTTAGGTAGGTTCCTGTGGGACTGAGTGCCCTCGTTATAGGAAGTGACATCCTCAGGCTGGTGAACATGGGGCCTACTTTAGATTAGACTGCCTCATTGCAACTTTGGATTAAAATGCCTAAATGTTACTATTATTGTTAGTTTTATATTTATTTGTTCCACATATGTTATTGCAGCTTGTGTCACAATACACTGACATGGGTATTTTTTTTAACAATTAATAAACTGGGTATTTGTATGTGATTCGGGTTTATGGATCCACAGAATTCAAATTGGATACCATATGATACAGCAATGTCTCACTTTCTGTATAGCAAAGATAAATATTACCTGCTTAATTGATATTAATTATAATTGACATTGATTGCCAGCATGAAAATAAACAAACTATCTAACTGTACTGTGATCATTTACACATGGCCCTGTATGTGTTGTATTTAAATGTGTTTCCACACAGTCACAAACTCACTAAACTGAAGTGACTTCACTTCACTGCAGGAGTTCAGTGCCAGCTGTCAGCCAGCTGTGAACAAATTACACCATCATAATGTTAGACGAAACACTTAAATAAGTTTATTTTGATTTCATATCTAAAAGTTTTAGTCAAAATTGTTCTGCTGGTCCTTTGTGTTCTGTAAAATTCTGCCGAAGAATACATTTATGTACATTTTTACATTCCTTTTTTTTTTTATGTAAGAATTAATAACGTAAAAATCATTTATTGACCAGGTTTATTTATAGTGGATCTGTTGAAGGGTTAAAAGATCATATGCAAATGGAAGACGTGGAAAAAAGTTCTCAGGTCTTGGTTATTGTTTAAGAAATGTTCCCAATTTCGTTTGTTTGACACATCAGCAGAGTCTTACCTGCTTGCTTTCTATGGAGGAAAGGCATTTTTTTTCTCTTGATTACTGTGTAAAATGACAGTCTCACAGTGTAGAAGCGCTGACTGATTATAACAGCATTCTTATTAATAATAGATGGAATAGATCAGTGGTCCCCAACCCCCGGCCACGGAGGGACCAAATGGTACCGGGCCACCCAAGGAACATTAAATTATTTCCATTTTATTTACTGTGGTGTATTTCTCTTGGGTTTGTGCGACTTTCCATGGATGAGAGGTTAACCGGGAGCTGAGAGACGTCACCTAAAGCCGCACCAATACCGCGCATGCGCAAAATATCATTATATCGGGCCGGGTTTAGGTGACGTCTGGAGCTGAGCGGCTGTAAGCGGCAGTGGCGTTGTAGCTTTGGTGGAGAGAGAAGGTGTGTATCGCTCTTCTCTCTGTTCACCGGTACTTTCTCATGTTTAACAGTGCTTGGTATACGTGTATATTGTGTTTGCTCAAATTTAACCCACAAATTAGCAAAAATGAGCACGAAACAGACGTCGTTAGAAACTCTGCCAGTGTTCTGGATTAAAGTCATGGCGGAATACCCTGAGATTGCCACCACAGCACTTAAATCCCTATTGCCATTTCTGACATGCTATCTGTGTGAAGCGGGGTTTTCTGCAGTGACAGCAACCAAAACAAAACAACGGAATAAACAACATTACACTGGACATAAGCAACACACTTCGGGTGTCATTGTCTCCTATTACCCCAGATGGAACATTGTCTCGTTGCAAAGAAACAAGCTCAGGGTTCTCATTGATTTAGAATTGTAGTGAGTTAAAAAGGCATGTTTAAATAGAATTAAATTAAAATTATTAATTTTAATTTAATTGTATACCCCCCACACCCCAGCGCCAGCGGGCCGCGGTAAAATTATCAAACATTGACCGGTCCGTGGCGAAAAAATTGTTGGGGACCACTGGAATGGATGAATCTGTTGGGAACAGAGAATAAAGAAGACAGAACTGTGTGTGTTTGTGTGTCAAGCTGACCAGATCCCAGTCCACAGAAGTCTTGATGGTTGTGTGTTGTAGCGGATAATAAGATCAAACCTGCCAAAACAGTAAGCCGTCCGGTGACCTCCCAGAAGGAGAAATCTCTGAACAGAATTGCGATTGTATGCCTCTCTGTGTATCTGTACAGGAGACAGCGTGCTTCAGCTACAGCATGTGATATCTACTGAGCATCATTCCTATCATTAGCATCTTCCCTCACCTCCCTCCATCACCATGGAGACCATACTCTTCTGTATTTACACCTCAGAGGATTATTATTGTTCATAGTATATGATTCATGAGATAGAGGTGCACATAAGCATGCTATAAACCTCAGCAGGAGTATAGTGTACTCACTACATTTCTACATTTCTCCCAGAATAAAACTTGCTGCATTATTCAGAAAGCGGTGCATCGTTCTGACTGACCTATTTCCTGCGTGAGACACACTCATCCTGGCATCTGTGCTGAAAAGACACAGAGAGTAAAATCATCTGCTGTCTGTGGTGTGCATATTGGGCTTTATTTGAATTTCTTCAAGGGCATGATAAAGCTGTGTGCTCTAATGCCTTGTGCACTGATCTGAGCTTTTATGTCTTAGCTTTTGTTAACACAATATAATATGATCCTTAAAGAAGCTGCTAAAATGTTCTATTATATTAGAAGAAGAAGAAGAAGAAGTGATCTTTTATCTGATCACATATGCTTTATAGCACAGTAAGATTCTTTCTTTGCATAATCCCAGCTTTTTAAAGGCTGGGGTCAGAGAGCGGGGTAAGAGATGATCAGTGCCCCTGGAGCATGGTGGATAAGGGCCTTGCTCAAGGGCCCAAGAGTGGCAGCTTGGCAGTACTGGGGTTTGAACCTTAACCTTTGATCAAAACCTCAGAGCTTTTTCCACTTCAGTTAGAGTAACAGCTCGTCCACAGGGGCAGGCAGGGTAGATCCCCACCGTTTATCTCAGCTATTCAGCAAAAATGAATCTTCATTAACTCCAAAATTATTCAATTCAATTCAAGTTTATTTGTATAGCGCTTTTTATAATAGACATTGTCTCAAAACAGCTTTACAGAACATAAACATAGAGCAGAACGTAAACATAAGGAATAATAAAAGAAATAACAAATAATAAAAGAAAAAGAATTAACAGAATAAAAAATTCAAGATTATTATTAGATATATATAGTTCACAATCTGTATGTATTTATTCCCCTATGAGTAAGTCTGAAGTGACTCAGGCAGCAGTGGCAAGGAAAAACTCCCTTAAATTGGTAAAGGAAGAAACTTTGAGAGGAACGGGACTCAAGGGGGAACCCATCCTCATATGGGTGACACTGGGGTTTGATTGTAATATACAGTCAAACAAATGTTGTATTTGTGTAAGGATCATGGACTTCAGATCTCCTTAGTATCACAGAGTCTAACTTGAGATGTCTCAGGATACTTAGATACAAAGGCTTCACAGAGGACGTTGGGAGCTGGTACAATGTCTGGATGCCTCGGGATGGGTACACAGAGAGAAGCAGTGGAGAGGGATTAACATATCTGCTGTTCATAAAAATGTGCAGGTCTGATGTACTGGTGCGTGATATTATAGGATGTATTATGTGTACGCCTGACTAAAGAGATGAGATTTTAATCTACATTTAAACTCAGAAAGTGTGTCTGAGCCCCGAACACTATCAGGAAGACTATTCCAAAGTTTGGGAGCTAAATAAGAAAATGCTCTACCACCTTTAGTAGACTTACAGTAGATATTCTGGGAACTACCAGAAGTCCTGAGTTTTGTGATCTCAGAGAGCGTGAAGGATTGTAACGTGTTAGAAGACTAGTTAGATACATGGGAGCTAAACCATTAAGAGCCTTGTACGTAAGTAGCAGCAGTTTGTAGAGATTATAGAGAGAGTGTAGAGATGATAAAATTGTTGTTATATGATCATACTTTCTTGTCCTAGTGAGAACTCTGGCAGCTGCATTTTGTACTAACTGTAACCTATTTATTAAAGATGCAGGACAACCACCTAGTAATGCATTACAATAGTCCAGTCTAGAGGTCATGAATGCATGAACTAGCTTCTCAGCATCAGAGACAGACAGGATGTTTCTCAGCTTGGCAATATTTCTAAGGTGGAAGAAGGCTGTTTTGGTAGTATGGGTGATATGATTTTTAAAAGACATGTTGCTGTCTAATATAACACCGAGATCTTTCACTGTCGAGCTACTAGTAACAGTACATCCCTCTAAATCAAGGGTGTCAAACTCAAATTCACAGTGGGCCAAAATATAAAGCTGAGATAAAGTCACGGGCTAAACTGAATATTTATTGAAAAATTAACTGCAACTGATATGTAATGTTCAATCTTTTTCATATGGAAACAAACTTTAGTTTTGCTTAAACACAGGATTTAGAACAACCAGAGCTTGATATTACAAACACATAAGAAATTAAATTTGAAATAAAAGACGCATCAGTGGTGTTCATGTCACAAACTTTGACCATACACTTTTTGACAAACTCATTAAAGGGCAGATTTTGTTGTTTCTGCTGCCACAATTAAGCTTTACAACCTTTACAGTAGCTTCACTTTTTATTTTTGCTTTCATGAACATAGTCTCCTATTGGCCATCTTTCGTTTGGCCATTTTTGTGACCATTAACTTGCCGGATGTAACTGTAACATGGTTGTTAACGATTACCAACAGAGAATGAGGGGCGCTTGCTGTTCGTGACTACGCGTCAATACAGTGGCAAGGCATTCTGGGATTTTTAGTATTAGTGGAGCATGCGGCTAGTCAGCTGTAATGCACATCTGATATGATCTCGTGGGCCAAAAATAATTACACCTCTTAATTAGTTTGACACCTCTGCTCTAAATGGAAGTTAAGTTGTGAGAGTTTCTGTGCACTGGTTTTTGGACCTGTAAGTAGTATTTCTGTCTTATCTGAGTTTAACAACAGAAAATTACAGTTCATCCAATCTTTTATCTCTCTAAAGCACTATTCGGACGGGACTAGTTTTACGTGGGGACGTGGAGTAATGCAATTTTACCTCAGGACGTCTGTAATATTAATTGGCCAATTCGCACGGGACAAGACATCTCAGTAAAACTAGCAGAATTGGGAGGGGTAACTCGCTTTATGCACCACAGTAACCTCCTAGTCGTCATGTGTGTATGACGTTGCTTCCTGTTTCAAGCGCCTCCATGCTTGCAAAACACACCCAAAAACTTTTAAACAGGAAATGACGGAATTTTACCGTACATATTTACAGCGGGTCTTTTCGGACGGGATTACTATTACCTGAGGTAATTTTTCCGGACCTTTTTACAGAAGGTAAAAGTCGCCGTAATCTTTACTGACATTGTCCGTAATGATTACCGAGATGGCACATTCGGACGGGACTAAAAATCACTGAGAAGCTCTGGTAATAATTACTTTACCCCCATGTCCCCACGTAAAACTAGTCCCGTCCGAATAGTGCTTAAGGCATTGAGTTATTTTGGACACTGTGGCTAGTTCATCTGGTTTTGATGAGGTATATAACTGTGTGTCATCAGCATAACAATGGAAACTAATCCCATGTCTTCTAATAATGTTCCCTAATGGAAGCATGTATATCGAGAAAAGCATAGGTCCTAGAACTGCTCCTTGAGGGACCCCATAATTAACTGGTAATAAACTGGAGGATTCACCATTTAATTCTACAAAATGGTATCGGTCTGACAGGTAGAAAGAAAGCCTGCTTAAAGCCTGTCCAGGAATACCTGTGTAATTTTGTGAGCGATCTAGAAGAATGTTGTCGTCTATAGTGTCGAATGCAGCACTAAGGTCAAGTAGAACTAATAAGGACATACAGTCTTGGTCCGAAGCTAAGAACAAGTCATTTGTAACTTTAACAAGTGCTGTTTCTGTGCTATGATGGGGCCTGAAACCTGACTGAAACTCTTCAAGGATGTTGCTCTCCTGTAAGAAGGAGCTCAGTTGGACAGACACAACCTTTTCAAGTATTTTAGACATAAACGGAAGGTGTGAGATAGATTCAAATGAACTATAAAATTACAGACCTAAGTTAGGTTTTTTGATGAGTGGCCTAATAACTGCCAACTTGAAAGACTTCGGGACGTAACCTAAAGATAACGAGGAGTTAATGATATTAAGAAGAGGCTCAACAGCTTTATGTAACACTTCTTTCAGTAGTTTAGTTGGGATGGGGTCTAGTGAACATGTTGTTGATTTAGCTGTAGTAATAAGCTTATCTAACTCTTCCTGTCCTGTACTTGTAAAGCTCTGTAAAGCCTTAGGTCATCTATTTTATTCCTGATACTTTCGATTTTATCAGTGAAGAATCTCATAAAATCCTCACTACTGAACTGTGATGGAATAGTGTGTTCAGATTTCTGTTTTTTTTTGTTAAACTAGCCACTGTGCTAAATAAAAACCTGGGATTGTTCTGGTTATTTTCTATGAGTTTGCTCAGGTGCTCAGCCCTAGCAGCTTTTAGAGCCTGTCTATAGCTGGACATACTGTCCTTATACGTCTATACGTCTATATTATAAGTCTATTACATTTACATAAGTCTACACAAGTCTATACACTCCACCAAAATGATAATGACTTATTTTAAGCCACCAAAGTAAGTCACTAAAATATTAAAAAATATTTAATACATCACTATTTGACAGAGAAACTGACTTTTGATTTATTTTTAGATGATGCAGAATCATGGGGCAGTGCACACCTACCCCACAGTGCACACCTACCCCATTATTGTGACTAGAGGGCAAAATCTCAGTGGTGGTTCAAGTGGTTAAGGCTCTGGGTTGTTGATAGGAAGGTTGGGGTCCAAGGTTGGTGCTGCCAAGGTACCTCTGTTGGGCCCCTGAGCAAGGGCCTTAACCCTCTCTGCTTCAGGGGCATCATCTCTGACCCCAACCTCAATGCTGTGATGTGTGAAGAATGAATTTCACTGTGCTGTATGTATAAAGGCTTCTAAATTATATCCATAATGATAACGTTTTTTAAAACTAAAACCTAAAGTGTAAAAGCCGACAGTGTGCTTGTGATGGACAGAACTGTTCTGCTGTATATATTGCAAAGATTGCAAGAGGGATTATGGAGTAAATTACGTCACATCAGGACATCAGAAATCCCTCTAAAATACTTAATTCCCACTCAGTGCTAAGAAAAAGAAATGTCTCCATTTTCAGATTCCCAAAATCTTTACATTGGTTTTAGCCCAGTTTCTGGTTTCAGTCCAGTTTCGGAAGCAGAAACCCTGGTTAATGATGTTAACAAGGTTGAAGGTGTCTCTTAAACTGATGATAATGATAATGAAACTAATGATAATGACTCTTATCACTAATTAGTCAAGGGGAAAAAATAGGTAGTAACCTATAGAATAAATAGGATGTGCTAGCCTTTCTGTTTTATTTTGTTTTATCTCTCCATCTTTATTAACTTTGTCCTGTGCCACCATCATCTATGGTCATGAGTCATTAGATTTACAGTGAATTACAGTAAACTGAGATTAATGACAGGATCTGGACTGATTTATGACAAAAAATTAGAAGCAGGACTTTCACCTTGTAAGTTGTGAACTATACAATTCAATAAAAATTTGTAGCATATTTAAAAATACATCATTATTCCATTTAATTTGAATAAGTAATTGGAGTTTGCAGACACTGTAACAGCTTACAGTGTTTTAGATGTCCAGTTAAACACAAATGATCACTGAACGTGTTAAATCAACACTTGTCCTGTACGTTAGTGTTCTCTCCACTCAAACAAACCCACTTTACCTCCACTGATAAGCTGTTAATTAGTTAATCGACTGAATCCTGTGTGTTGAGAGAAGTGAAAACAAGACAGAGTGTTATACAGGACCAGGGTTGTGTTGTGATGTATACAATAAATATTTGGTAAATAAAATCAGCTTTCCAAATTTCTGTCTCTGATTTTCAGATTTATGCCTTCACCTCAGGCTTTAGCATCTTGTTGCTAGAAGCCATTCTTAAAGGGCCTACACGCTCAGAAAACTGATATTTCATATTGACGGCTGAATAAGCTGGCTGAGACGTTGCCATGGCAACGCTGAGTAGGCAGGAGACTAGTGTTTTGGTGTGTGTGTGTGTGTGTGTGTGTGTGTGTGTGTGTGTGTGTGTGTGTGTGTGTGTGTGTGTGTACATGGAATTTTTGCTGTGCCTGAAGCAAATATCTGAAATGATGATTGCAGTGTCAGCGCCATTCCTATCACACTCGCTCACTTTAAAAAACGATTACAAAGGGACATAATTTTTTGTTCTTATAGCAACGTCAGCACATGCCATTACTCACAAAGACTTTGCTAACTCAGCTAGAGCTGCTTTTAATGGTATATAGCCAACTCCAGAATTATCGGCACATGCCATGAAAATTAATAACATGCAATAAGTGACGAATTGAACTGTTTTTTCCCCCTTTTACATGCACTTCATTTCTTCTTCTTCCACTTTATTATTTATTTATTTATTTATTAATTTTATTATTATTATTATTATTATTATTATTATTATTATTATTGACACCCCTAGAATCCTAGTCTGAATCTTCTGATTGAAGATAATAAGATTTTCCTGTAACTTACTAGGTTGTGTCTTGGACCTTCTCTTCTTTCATCCTTTATATTGTCTGCTTTGTGAACATAGACAAAATTTTTCAATGTGACTGTCACATACAGAAGACGACAGAAGCGGAGATTCGTCTTAGTAACAGTTCATTGAACTTGGGTAGTGAAAATGAGGTGAATGATGGAGAGATAGCGCAGGCGACGTTCCCACACACACCCGGGATCACTGTGGGTACGAGACCACACGGATAAGAGTCTTTTATAGTGGCGTTAATGATGGGTGCCAGGTGACTGTGATTAGTACTCAGGTGATGTAGATCTGGTTTGTTGAGTGAGGGGAGAACCTGGCGATTCCCCCATGAGGGTCCGCTCCTGAAGACTGCTGCAATTTCCGGCGCCGAGGTGGACGGCCTCTACTTCGGGGAGCGGGCTTGTTGGGGCGGGCATTGTGGAAGTCTCTAAGAAGTTCGGGATCCAAGACGTCGTCCCTGGGGACCCACGAACGTTCCTCTGGGCCGAATCCCTCCCAATCGACCAGATACTCTAGTCGACCACCTCGGCGCCTGGAGTCCAGGAGTTGCTGGATGGTGTATACGGTGGGATCGTCTTCGAGAGGGGGGGCTTCTTCGCCAGGTCCTGTGAGGGGAGGACAGACAGGTGAGTGATACGGTTTTAAAGATGATACATGGAACACTGTGTGAACTCCGGTAGTGCGAGGGGAGTTTTAGCTCAAAGGTCACTGGATTGACCTCCTTTACGACGATGAAGGGTCCTATAAATCGGGGGCTCAGTTTTTTGCAGGGTAGGCGGAGGCGGATATTCTTTGTGGACAGCCAGACCCTGTCCCCGACCTTGATGTTGGGTGTCGGGGCACGACGAACATCCGCTTGCTGTTGTTGGCACCTAACCGCCCCTGCAGGTGAGGATGGGCTGAGTTCCAAACCCTCTCGCTCTCCTGGAACCAGTGCTGGACTGACAGGATTTCGGAGGACTCTTCCGTCCAAGGGAACAAGGGAGGTTGGTAACCGAGCACGCACTGAAACGGGGTTAGACCGGTGGTCTGCTGATGTAGGGAGTTTTGTGCGTACTCGGCCCACGGAAGGAACTGGCTCCAAGAGTTCTGGTGATGGTGGCAGAAGGTTCGGAGAAAACGGTTGATCTCTTGGATCTTCCGTTCAGTTTGGCCATTGGACTGCGGATGATATCCAGAGGAAAGGCTGACAGTCACATCTAGGAGCTTAAAGAATGATTTCCAGACTCTGGACACAAACTGCGGACCTCGGTCAGACACGATGTCTTCGGGCAGGCCGAAATACCGGAATACGTGCTGGAACAACAGCTCTGCACTCTCCATGGCTGTGGGCAAACTCCTAAGAGGTATAAGTCTTATCATCTTTGAGAAACGATCGACTACCACGAAAATGCAGGTGTTACCTTGTGAAGTGGGGAGGTCCGTAGCAAAGTCCACTCTTAGGTGTGACCAGGGATGATGAGGAATGGGTAACGGGCGGAGTTTTACACGTCCTGAGCCATGCTGGGCCACCAGAAGCGAGGTGTCAGCAGCGAGAGGGTTTGCTGTATGCTGGGATGACCAGTGCCTAGGGAGTTATGTGCTTTAGTGATTAATGGCATACGCTGGGGCAAAGGTACCTGAGCCCGTCTGGGCAGCCCGGTGGTACAGGTGATGTGTTCTGGATCGTGTCTCCCTCACTCCACTCGATAGGACAGATGAAGGCTTTGGTTGGCAGGATGGTTTCAGGGGGCGTGTGGCCATTCTCGGGAGAAAACATCCTTGACAGAGCATCAGCTTGGCAATTCTTGTGTCCGGGACGATAAGCAATCACAAAATCAAAGCGGGTAAAGAAAAGGGCCCACCTGGCTTGTCTGGCGTTCATCCGTTTAGCTTCCCGGAGATACTGGAGGTTCTTATGGTCCGTCAGTACTGTGAAGGGATGTCGGGCACCTTCAAGCCAGTGTCTCCATTCCTCTAAGGCTAACTTGATGGCAAGGAGTTCTCGGTCAACGATGTCATAATTCTTTTCTGCTGGGTTGAACTTGTATGGAAAAAAAAGAAGCATGGATGACGAGTTGGGGGTGTCCCCTTTTGCTGCGACAGAACCGCTCCCACTCCAGTCGACGACGCATCCACCTCCACCAGGAACGGTCTTTCTGGGTCTGGATGGGTGAGAACTGATGCTGCACAGAAAGCTTGGTTTAAAGTATTAAAGGCTATGTCCATTTCTGATGTCCATTTGAGTAGTTTCGGCTTACCTCTGGGTGCCGACATAAGGGGAGCTACGATGCTGCTGAAATTTTGTATGAAACGACGGTAGAAGTTGGCGAACCCCAAGAATTTCTGAAGATCCTTGATTGTTGATGGGACCGGCCAGTTCTCAATGGCACTCACCTTCCCCTTGTTCATGCTGAGGGGAGAACCTGGTGATTCCGTGACATCTTTCAAAATACTGATTTTGTATTTGTTGCAAAAATTTCTACATTGTCTACATTAAACCTTGTGCATTGGTAAATTTTTAGCCATTAGGAGATCAAATAAAAATGGAGCAGAGCTCTGTCATTTATCCTGTTTGCACACCATGTGATTTCATCTTATGAATGTGTTATATGGCGTATCAGCTGTGTACTGCTGTTGTCTCTTAATGACTGACCCAGGATACTCTGATGGTTTTTAGAACACATTCATACTGTTTTTCGGTGTAGTAGAGCAAGTAGATCTTTTGGACTGGAGTATGTTAAAAATAATATAAGTTTGTTTAAAAAATATAGTATATTGACTAATTGACTTTTTGATTATATAATATTTAGATTTGTTTTATTTAAAAACTAATAAACAGTTGGTAGTGAGCTTATCCTTTTACATCCAGTTACATCCAACTCAACCATTCAGACTGAAGCAGCTCTCACAGAAACGTGTCTGTTGCACATTCTTTTTTCTTGGAGGTTGTTGTAACTGCAGGGGAAATTATTTCTGATATATTAGTCCTTGTTTAGAAAAGCAAGTAACAGCTGATTTTATTTATCATCATATCAGCATGCTCAGTATCCTTCTCAGCAGGATCACTTCTCTCAGCATAACGTTTCCTATAAATTACTTCTCAGCCGAACAGCACGGGGCTCTGCGCTAATCAAGACTTAACTAATTTAGCCTTCATTTTGCTTCATTTAGCCTTCTGTGTCTGCCATTACCCACCAGGCCCCTGAGAAAACAAACAGATTTTTAATTTGAGGTGGGGGGTAGAGGGGTGTTTGTGGGGGTAGAGGGTGTGGTTGTGTATTGTACTCATGAGTAATGATGGAAGAGTGGTAAAGTGTAAAGCGCTCATCATTTGTAATGATAAATCACAGGCATTGTAGAAATATATTGGGATGCCACAGGAAGCTGGAATGTAAATAAAAATCCGTCCAATAGTTGTGTTACTGTCTACATGCATGTCTCTTAGTGCTCTTCTTTATAGTTAAGCAGCTTATAATATGAAATGTACAAAAATTTCAGCATTAAACATGATATAGGTTTTTTTTTACTATGAATGTTTAGAACATCACACCCACATGTGGTTCTTCCCAAACTGATGCCAAAAAATGAAAAGCACGCAGTTGTATAGAATGTTTGTTTGTACACTGTAGCAGTACAGTTTCCCTTCAATGGAACTAAGAGACTCAAATGAAATCAGTCGAAACATGACTAGTCTTTTACTGAGGAGTTCTGTGTTTGGACACAAAAACTGTGACTACTGCAGATTTGTATTGGATTAAAGTCGTCGATCTTGCGGATAATCACTTAAATTGCAGTACCATGCCAGGGGCAATTAATTCATCACATGGGGATTAAGAGTCTGTCTAAATCCTAATCCCGGAAATTGCACTTTGTGAAAAGTCCTCTACAGATCTTTAAAGGCAGGGGACACCAACAGTCTTACACTATCTTTTTCTTTTCTTTTCTTTTACCACACCCAATGTGTTTGAAATCTTAGTCTTTATTTGGCATATTTATTTACTGGGAGGAGCAAGATTACCCTCTCAGAGGAGATGCCGAGGCCATATCTCTATATTTTTGTTGGGTTGACTAAGGGGAGATAAAGCCATTTCTTAACTACGGAAGGAGGACTGGCAAAGGCATTGATTACAAACCTAACTTTGTATCTTGGGTGATGAGATTTGTGGGAAATTTGCTGGTTCTCTGATCAACCTGATTGTTGGTTCCTGTCTGCAGAGTGCTCACCTGGCGCTGATCGACACTTTGATGATGGCGTATACGGTGGAGACTGTGAGTATGGACAAGGTGGTAGCGTGCATGCAGCAGTATTCTACCGACTGTGCTGACGGAGACACGCCTTATGACACAGAGGATGGCGTCATTAGCTGGATGAATAAGGTAGTAGGATTATGTATTATTTCTTTCTTCCCTTGTTTCTGAAACACAATACTCTAAAAGCCTGGCCCAATAGAAATATAATAAAAAACAAAAGGAAAATGTATATTTTGTTTCTTCTGTCTCTGGACACATGATGATGTATATTATATTCCTTCACAGTTTGAAAATATCAGTTTCCTAAAAGAAAAAAAAAGTGTGTTCTTATGGAAAGTCTCCGCGAAGCATATCTGCTAAATAGATTCAGCATCTGTGTGACTTATCTTAGGGGCAGCCAAGGCTTTGAATGTTTACATTCCCTCTGTGCTGGGAATCTCACACACACACACACACACACACACACACACACACACACACACACACACACACACACACACACACACACACACACACACACACACACACACACACACACACACACACACACACACACACACACACACACACACACACACACACACACACACACACACACACACACACACACACGTACACGTACAATGTAAACAATGTTTAGTACTGTTCCTTGTCCCAACATGTAATAACTATATGTTTACAGTTTCCCTTCACTGGAACTAAGAGACTCAAATGAAATCAGTTGAAACATTTTGACCATATAACCCAAAATTTATCATCTCTACACTAGCTACCTGTTAAGTTTAGAATTGATTACAAACTGCTGCTACTTACGTACAAGGCTCTTAATGGTTTAGCTCCCATGTATCTAACTAGTCTTCTAACACGTTACAATCCTTCACGCTCTCTAAGATCACAAAACTCAGGACTTCTGGTAGTTCCCAGAATATCTAAGTCTACTAAAGGTGGTAGAGCATTTTCTTATTTAGCTTCCAAACTTTGGAATAGTCTTCCTGATAGTGTTCGGGGCTCAGACACACTTTCCCAGTTTAAATGTAGATTAAAAACTCATCTTTTTAGTCAGGTGTACACATAATACATCCTATAATATCACGCACCAGTACATCAGACCTGCACATTTTTATGAACAGCAGATATGTTAATCCCTCTCCACTGCTTCCCGAGGCATCCAGACATTGTACCAGCTCCCAAAGTCCTCTGTGGGACGAAGCCTTTGGACGTCCACTGAGCCGAGGCCGACTCTAAGAATCCTGAGACATCTCAAGTTAGACTCTGTGATACTAAGGAGATCTGAAGTCCATGATCCTTACACCAATACAACATTTGTTTGACTGTATATTACAATCACACCCCCAGTGTCACCCATATGAGGATGAGGTCCCCCTTGAGTCCGGTTCCTCTCAAAGTTTCTTCCTTTACCAATTTAAGGGAGTTTTTCCTTGCCACTGCTGCCTGAGTCACCTCAGACTTGCTCATAGGGGAATAAATACATACACATTGTGAACTATATATATCTAATAATAATCTATAATTTTTGTTCTGTTCTTATTTCTTTTATTATTCTTTATTTCTTTTATTATTCCTTATGTTTACCTTCTGCTCTATGTTTATGTTCTGTAAAGCTGTTTTGAGACAATGTCTATTGTAAAAAGCGCTATACAAATAAACTTGAATTGAAAATTGAATTAAACTTAAAAGAATACCTCAAGCTTCATTCTGATATCTGTCCACATGATCTGTAGTGTGTGTGTGTGTGTGTGTGTGTGTGTGTGTGTGTGTGTGTGTGTGTGTGTGTGTGTGTGTGTGTGTGTGTGTGTGTGTTTCTCTGTACAGAACAAAGGACACCTTTAGATTGCTGGTCAAAGGGGAGATGTTAAATTTGGCCTATAAATGTTTAAAATAAAAGAATATTTTCAAAGAATGCAAATAAAAAATGATCATCAAGTCATCGTGTCATCTGGGTTCTGCTCAAAATGCACAACAAGAAAATGACATCAAGTGCTCACAACCGTCTGATACGTCAGGAAGCATCACCATCATAAGATTTTCACCTTGGAGTCTAAGAGATGTTGGTTTTGAATTCGAATGAAATATTGATGCATTTCAAAGATCTAAAGGCCAAATTTAACAGCATCCTTTTGACTTATTATAATCTAAATGAGATTGTAGTAAGCAGGATTTCTGTTCGGCTTAGAGACACTTGTAGTAATCACAGCTTACAGATCAGGGGTCTCATTTATAAAACTGTGCGTAGGATCCCTACTAAAAGTTTATGTACGCCCAAAAGGCAAAAATGGCGTATGCCAAAAAAATTCCGATTTATAAAACCGTGTGTATGCACACCTGTAAGCAATGTTCCCGCAGATGTGCATACGTGAACCAGCCTCATATCCCGCCCTGTACACGGCCATTTTTACACGCTCTCGTGGGCACGAGAGTGGACCTCGTTATAATGAGTTTCCTCTGCGCTCTGTGTGTTTAAAAATGGTGTGATTAGCCAGCGTCTCAGGGGTAGCCACTGTCACCTGCAGGTTATAATCATATTAAAAGCAACATTGTTATAATTATTTTAAAAACAAAATTTTTACAGTTTCTACTTTTTAATATTGTTAAACATGAGCAAATTCATTTTCAGATGGTGCCCTTATAGCAACATGAGTGCAGTCAATTGCGCCGATCACATTAGGGAAACCAGACATTGCTGCAAATTGCATTTGAATTTCGGCATATTAAGTATACCATTCAAAACGACGGATATTATGGCACTCAGGGACGGCTGTGATATACCAGACATATAGGGTGAGATGATAGATTCCAATAGAAATATTTCATATACAGAAAGGTCTTAGACACAAAGTTGAGGATTACGTATATTTTTTTTTATATAAATAATTTACCTGTCTGCCAATTCCCGCTGGAAACAGCCAGTTACCAAGAACCCCAGAGTGGTGAGGACTTGTATTTGGACTGGGATGGCATGGTTCCAGCGTGTTGCCCTCTCTAATACTGGACCCAATTCAGCACATAGGTCCAAGAGTAGCTACAGCTCTAGGGAATCTAAATCGGCTTATTAGCCAGTCATCATCATGGTCCCTGAAAACTCGTTCTCTCCTTATACTCCCATTGGCGTAATGCTCCAACAGTGCCAGCAGTGCCATCATGAAGCATTACATACCCTGGTCACCGGAGGATTTATATGTTTCTAGCAATTAGACTGATTGTTAACACCTTGACAAAATCACAGAATTAATTTGTGGGTGAAAATTTAAGATGAAAATGTTATAGTGAACACATGCTTCTTCATGACGGTTTTGTAATGAACACCGTAATAGTTAGGACCGATGATGAGTAGCGATTGTGCTACATGACTGTATTTGCAGACTTTGACATTTTATGATATATGTACATTAAGGAAAATATTTTGTTTTTACTGTGTTCTGCAGTTCTCTAATAAAAGGGTATTTCGTGCTGTTCTGTATCACGTGTAGTCGCGCCATCTCCTCCTGTGCTCCCGTTGTGGACAATGTGACTGTAAGGCAGCGCTGATTATTATTATTATTTTATTTTGAATACATTTTGAATTACGTGTGGATTTTACTAGATGTACATAGCCCAAAACAATCGGCACAAATAACACTGTGAGATTTACTCTTCATGATAATGTGGATATAACGTATGAAATGGAGTGAAAATTAAATGTCATTAATTCTTATAATCTGCGATGGGTTGGCACTCCATCCAGGGTGTATCCTACCTTGATGCCCAATGATGCCCAATGACAACCTTTGCGTGGGAACTGGTGTACGCACGTTTCCAGCCCCGTTTTGTGCGTACGCGCGCTTTATAAATGAGACCCCTGAACTTTAAACGTTTAGTTCTTACATGTAAAGACAAACAACAGTCCTAAACATTGTATAAATTGTAAATCTACATCTATTATGCATCAGTTTAGTTATGATATTGTATTGTGTTCTAATTTCCAAAAGGTAAACGAGTACTTGAAAGAGATCATCATTCAGGAGCAAAGCAGGAGAGAGGCACAGAGGGCAGAACCCCTCGAGATCCCTAAGGTAAGTTTACCACCATCTTGTTCTATCTGATTTAGTAGATATCATCATTTTGATGGCATTCCTGTGTAATGGATGCTCTTTTGTTTGTTGAGAAAGACAAGCTGGAGTTTCATATCAGTCTTAGAAACAGATAAGTGTGTGGTTTATTCATGTAGGAATATCCATCTGAGGAATGAGATAACGGAAAGAAAACTGATTTAAACCTAAACGCTGACACTTGTGGTCTGGGTACCGAAAGTGTACTGTGAACATACAGAACAGATAAGACTCTGAAAGAATGTGAGATCCATGTGCTTTAATACAAAATACAAATGTCCAAGGTAGGCAGTAGTCAAAACACAAGAAGTCACAGCGCAAACAGGCCAGAGGATATAATCCAAAGAAGAATATCAGGAGATCAGGAGAATACTTACACATTGCTCAAACTCTCCTGGTTACACAACTCTATATACTCTTCACTATATACAGTAATACATACATACATATATATATATATATATATATATTAGTTCAGAGCTAGTGCTGGTGCTGGTTCAAAGTGGTTCGAACCTTCTAAGAACCGGTTTGCTTTTCCACTGGCTAGAGAGCTGTCACAGAGCCGAGTGTGACGTCACTGTATACGTGTCACGTGTCCCAGCAACTTTAGCGCAGCAGCGGCAAACACAAACACATCAACAATGGGGGATGTTGCTTTACTGTTAATGCTCATGGCTTTGTAAACCTACATTAACATCCAAACGTGGCGAATCCAACGTGTAGGTGCAGCTCTGTGTAATCTGTATAAACGAAGTTTTTTATTGAGAAAGTACATAACGTTATTTTATCATTAACACAGAAAAAAGTTAGCCTTAGCATGTAGCTACCTACTATCATGTGTGCTGATAATGTGTCATATCGCGGTAACGTAAAAGTGTATTAAACATTACTATACTTAAGGTACATTATCAAATGCACTAACAGTAGCCCCGCCCACAGCCCCTGCCACAAACGGTTCTTAAGTCTAGACCAGCGACGTTTTGGTGCTACTTAAGAACCACTTTTCCTGGTTCGGAGCCGGTGCTTTGGCGGTCGAAACAGAAAGAACTGGTTCTAAATTAGGCTCTGAACCAGCACTCAAACTGCCTCGGTGGAAAAGGGGCATCAGACACTCTGTGGTGTCACCAAGATGATGATGATGATGATGATGATGATGATGATGATGATGATGGATTCATTTGGAGTCTGGTTCCTCTCAAGGTTTCTTTCTCATGTCATCTCAGAGAGTTTTTCCTCCTTTTGTCAAACTTTGTCAAAATTTTTATTAGTTTTTTTATATTCCTGTAAAGCTGCTTTTGTGACAACGGCCATAATTAAAAGCACTATACAAATAAAATTGAATTGAATTCATAACAGTTTATATTTTTGAAATCCGTTGCTTTCCCCAGAGATATTTTACTCTGTATGAACTGGTGTTAAGGAAACCTGTCACACTGCCCTTCCTGATGCCATATGCCATGCTGCTGTATAAGGGCTTTTTGCTGAGTCTATTGAAGCTGCTGTGTGGAATCTCTCAGCTTGATGTTATTATCTGGACATGTGCTGACGTATGTTCTGTACAGTTAATATTCTGCGTTTTTAGGGTTCTGCTCATTCCCATACCGCAATCTCTGTAAAACTCAGACGCTGTCGGTTCAGTGGTGATGGACACTCAGAGTGCATCCACACTTAAAAACACTGTTTATTAACTCTGTTGTCTTCAATCAAGGAAAAAAATATTTGTATTCAGGGAAATTTCTGGGAAAAAAAATCTTTCCCATTAACCCTGTCAGTATTCCCGGACCCTCATAAACCCTCTGAGCTGCATTTCTTCCCCAACACTAGAGTAACCCCAGTGATTCCTGTCACCTTCTGCAGCTCAATCCAGCAGTAATGAACATTGCCCTGTTTTTCGGGTGACAACCTCAGTGTTTTACTTAAAGTAATGAGCTATTGACTAAACAGGAAATCATGTCAGACTATCTTTTTTTTTTCGTCCTGTAATGAGATGAGATTTTCCTTCCTGACTTCTCTCTCTCCTCTCTTTCATTTGCTTACTGAAGTCTCCAACCAAATGGTATATGAAGCTGGTTCCTGTAAGTTTCAAAGAACATAGTTGTGCTTGTTTATCCCGACCATCATGCTTTCATCTGCTCGTTCACCATCTCGTTTGAGTCAAACCACGTCAACACTGTAGTGCAATCCTGTCTGTCTGTATGTCAACAAAAAATATAATTTCATTTACTTCTGGTTTGTGCAGTGTCTTCATTCATACAGCATCATTCAAACACAGAAATGTTCAAGAGACAGAAACTTATCTGCTGCATCATTACAAAATGACAAGTTCATATATCTTGTGTGTGTCGGGACGCAGGCTCGCTATAGAAAGGAACAGACATTACCTAAAACAGTACCGTGGATCCCCCCAGTGGACAACCTGCTGAAGGACAGCACAGATGGCTGTGCCCTCGCGGCTCTGCTGCACTTCTACTGCCCCGATCTCATCAAACTAGATGGTAGGAACTCCTGCTGCTGTGTGTGCGTGTGTGTGCACGTGAGTGTGGTTGCACATGTCCATGTAGGAGAAGATTAAATCATTGTGACTTGTGCCTGAAGTCTCGATTTGACTGTTTAGAAATAATGATTTGTTATAAATGAAAAAGAAATGAGAGATGAGCTGAGGCAGAAAATAAGAGATCACAAGTAGATTTCACCTGTAAAGTAACCTAATCAAATAAATTACTTTTCGTGTTAATCATCCTTGTCACACATATTGGTAATTACATCAGACTAGAGATCTTATCAGCCCAGGCATAAAGTGCTAATCAGTTATATTAGTGACAAAGGAAATGATTGTATTTATTACTTATCATGTGATGTGCTGACTCCTGATTGGTGGAGTCCCTTGTACTCCTGACTTGTGCCATGTTTGGTCAGGTTAGATAGGATTTCAGGAGCTCATTTCGTATGAAACTTGTTTCTTTGACAGACGTGTGCCTGAAAGAAAGCATGTCGTTAGCGGACAGCTTGTACAACCTTCAGCTGGTTCAGGACTTCTGCTGCGAGCACTTGAACCACTGCTGCCACTTCAGTCTGGAGGACATGGTCTACGCCTCTTCTTCCATCAAAGTAAGTCAGTATAGTGTCAGTACATTGTTTGCTTTATTAAGGCACATAGTGAGCATTAGTGATGCATTAGTGTGACTTCTGCAGTGAGAAAGATTTAATACTTATACAAAATATTAACAAAATTATGTTTATTATCTTTATAAGTTTTTTAACCACAGCACTGTACATGCTTTGACAATAGAGCAGTATACGTTTTTCTAGACTTATTAAGAAAAATAATGATTGTGCACTGATTAACGTGTGTCCTGTTAATTAGTGTTTTGTTCCGCTGGGACAGAGATGTGTCAGAGTATAGAAATGTGTTTTGGTATTAAAACAAATACAAAAAGACTCAGTGGTCATAGTGTTGCGGACAGTACAACCCTACACTATCTAAAGGTTATTACAATTGAAAACAAATGAATATTGAACATAAACCTAATTTCACCACAGTGCTACACATGCTCAGACCTTTCAACTAATCACTGTTAAGCTGTGAGCCACCATCCATAAATAGAATTTAGGGTTCACTAGGATGAAAATGAAAAACCTGGATTAATAGCAGACTGAAATATTTCTAACACTAGGTTTGGGATCACGTGACCATAACATCCATACATGTTTGTCGAACATCATGTTCTTCAATCTTCTGGGAAGGTTTTCCACCAGATGTTGGATTGTGACTGTGTGGATTTGTGTTCATTCATCTACAAGATCATTAGTGAGATCAGACACTGATGTAAGTGTGAGGAGGTCTGGGGTTCAGTCAGTGTTCAGTGGTGTTGAGTCAGGGTCAGGGCTCTGTGCAGGACACTTGAGTTCTTCTACTCCAACATTAACACACCGTGTCTTCATGGAGCTCTGTGCTTTGTGCACAGGGACATTGTCATGATGGAACAGGGTTTGTGTCTGTTAGTCCCAGTGAAGAGAAACTGTAATGATTGCATACAGAGATATGTTATATAACTGTCTGCTTCAAACATTGTGGTAATAGTTTGGGGAAGAACCAAATAAATGTATGATAATCAGGTGTCCACAAACTTATGGTCATATAGTGTATTTTGTCATTTTTGGGATCACACAAAATATCCCCTCCCACACATATCGTGTGCTATTCTTGTAATGGAAACATGGTATCAGCGTTTATTCTTGCTCCGTATAAAACATTGCTAGACTGACTGAATCAGAACTAACTACAACGATAGGGGTATATGATGTCAAGGTCATGGTTTTGGAGTACTGCACAGCTTGATATTACAAGCAGAAGAACAGTGAGTAGACGCAGGCGGTTGGTTTGCTCACATTTGCCAAAGTGGTGAGTCACACATTACAAAACTCTCAGTGGCGAGAGGCTCCCCATAGTAACGTATTCTCTGACTCTGTAAAGACATGCGCAAACATAAATCCCAGCTTATATGTAGAGGAAAAATACAATCATCCTTGTAGTTAATGGTTAAAACAAATGTTTAGTACACTATTTTACGCCAAGAAAAAGTGGTAGAGAAACTAAGCAAATATTCCAGATGGTCAGTCATGGCTGAATATTTAGTTAGCTCATTTAACTGCATTAGCATTGCTTAGTTGTTCAATAATATCAGCAATCTGCATTATTTTCAACAAACTATATTATTTATCACCTCTAGGGAAATGAATCAAAATATTAAATATTTCTCTGTATTATTCACTATTTTAAAATATCCTGGGAAAATCTCCTCTGTAGAACACCAGTAGATACTCCACCAATAGACCACTGATGTGTGGCTTCATTCCCACTTATCCTCACACTGCACACTCCTTCAAGTCACCTCACTCTTAAATTAGAAAGAGCAGAGGTATAGCACAGATATACTGTAGAGCTATAAAGACTGCTCTTTGCAAACCTACACCTCCTCATTGAATAATTTCCTTTTCGTTCTTTGACAGAATAACTACCTTGTGTTCATGGCTGAGCTCTTCTGGTGGTTTGAAGTGGTTAAGCCATCTTTTGTGCAGCCTCAGGTTTTGGCCGATGATGGTAAAGAATATAACAAGAAGTTTTAATATTGTGCTGTTTTAAGACTACACTTTGCTTTAAAACTACACAAACTGACCTTCATTTCTATGGCCTTTAACACCAGCTCCACCACTGAAGAATGTGCCATCTGTGTCCATTTCTAAAGTCACAAAGAGAAGCTTCGTCGAAAGACCTTCCAATCCAAACAGACAAAGGTACAGTAACTTTCACAGCTTAATGGTTTTTCAAGATTTTTTTTGCTGTCATGTGATACTGTGCCTTACTGATGTGTGCTTCTAACATTTAGTCTCCCGCTTCGACAACAGCCTTTAACATCAAACTCAGGTAAGCTGGTTTTAAAAAGCCTTTTTTTCTTTTCTGTTAATTTTTCTTTTCTTTTCTGTGACCTGCTTAACAGTATGTATTACTCATATATTAACCCTTGTTTGCATGCTTGTCCAGGTGAAATTAGACGATCAACCTCCATGTCATTTGTCGACAGCTTTTTGGGGACTTGGCCCAAGGAGAGGAGGTGTGAATACTTTGGGCACCAATTTCAATGTTTTCAATGTTCATTAGAAATATTATAGACATGTGCTATGTACACTTTACAAATCCTTTGTCCTTTGTGTAGGTCAGGGTCTCAGGGAGTGTCCTTTGACATCCCATTTGATAAGGACACCAACCCCCAAACTACTACACAACCCAGACGTGGTATGACGAGGTCTGTGAGCACTGAGGGATTCGGGCTCAAAGTCGCCAAGGGAATGAAGAGAAATCTGTCCTTTCAACCAATCAGTGGTCAAAACATTGAGGAAGAGGGCTGTCCAGATAACCTTGTGGAAATTCAACACAGTGATCTGAATGGCACAGCAAAAACTAGCATTGAGGAAGCCCTGGAAATAATTAATAATTCAGAAAAGCAACAGGGCTTGAGGGCTGAGGCAGAGAATGAAGGTTTCTTCCTTCACATGCAGACCAAAGAAGAGCTGACCCCCAAAACGCAAGCTGAAGAAGGAGACTCTGTGTCAGAGGCCATGTGCATTTCAAGTGCTTCAACTACAGAGGTGGACACTGGGATCCACGTAAAGACAGAAGACATACAAGAGACCCTGGATGATGACTCATCGCTGAGAGACTGCACAACGAGTATGGAGTTAGATGCAGACCAGTGCTTTGAGGCTAGAGCAAGTCACAGCCAGGATTCCATTGGTTCATATCCCAGTAGTGTTGGCACCAAGTCTCCCATACCTGATACCCCCATGGGGATTAAGATGACCAGCTTTGCCGAACAAAAGTTTAAAAAACTCAATCCAAATACAGAGTCCAAAGGTGGCATCTCTCAGGGGACCACACCAGACAGTTCAGACCTCAACCTTTCACACTCAGTTTCATGGGCCCCCTCACCAGAGACAAGCCCTGCCCACCAGCCACAGAGGGATCCAGCACAGGCCATGGCTGCAGAAATGGTGCAGCTTCGCATGCGGCTGGAAGAGAAGCGTCGAGCCATAGAAGCTCAGAAGAAAAAGGTAGAAGCTGCCTTCACACGTCACAGACAAAAGATGGGGCACAATGCCTTTCTCACAGTGGTCAAAAAGAAGAATGACGGTGCCTCACAAATACAGGAATACACCACATGCCCAGACAGTACCAAGACACTAAATGATGCTGTAAAATCTCCAGAAAAGTCTCCTGTCAAGTCCCTTGGGGAGGAGAGCACGTCTGAGGCAGACCTAGTAGAGTACACGCGTTCTATCAACAAGTTGAACAATTCTCTAAGCTTTTTGCAGGCAGAGATGCAGCGGCTAGCCCAGCAGCAGGAGATCATAATGCAAATGCGGGAACAGCAGTCCTGGGTTGTGTGTCCAGCACAGCCTTCGCCCCAAAAACAGGTACAGGAGCTTCGAGGAAGCGGGACTCGATCCTCAGGTTCCCCTTCACCGGCTGACTCCCCGCTTGTCACCCATCGATCCCCAGTCAATATCAAGAGGAAGTCAGCTTCCTTCCATTCGAAAACCCCACGAACACCCAGGCCTACTGAGCTGAAGATCACACCCTTCAACCGAGTTCTCACTGTACCCCAGTCTGTGGACAGCATACCCCGTCTGCGCAGATTTTCACCCTCTCAGTCTGTATCCAGCTCCTTTGCATACATGGGAAATGACACAAAACCAAGCAAAAATAATATGCAAGCTGAACCCTTGTGTACAGAAGGTACTGCTTCTGATCTCACTTTATTTACCAATGATACACAACAACCTAATGTTGAAACAGACAGCGCAAAGTCAATAAACAAGTACTCAGAGTACAGTGTGGAGGAAAATGGAGAGATGGAGGCTAACGGAAAAGAATCAAAAGGAGAAATTAAGCCCACAGTGGAAGCCAGTGTTTCTGAGGTGTTGTCCCAAGCTGTAAAAGAAACATTCACAGTAACAGCTACTGAGAAGCCAACAGATTCATTTACTCAAATCAACAAAAACTTGATCGAAGTGCCACTATCAATCCTAAAGCCTCTAGATGGACAGGAGTTGGAAGAAGGTGGAGAGCAATTGACAACAGGAGAGAACCTGGATGATGACCAGAAGATGTGCTGTGGATTCTTCTTTAAGGTAACAATATCTCAAATATTCCTGTTTTGTGTATATGAAACAGTAAAATGGTCAGTTAGGCTTTTTAAAATGAGTATTAAACTCACGTACGATCTTGGGCTGTATTCGCAAAAACTCTTATTTTATCATTCATACTTATTCCAAGTGACATTAAAAAGTCCAAACTTAGATTTTATTCTTTAAATCATCTTGGAAGGATGAAAGAACTGGAAGAATCCTAACCTCACACTGAATGTTTCATGAATGATTTTTGGAGTGATTGGCTCCACACTTAAAATTCCTATTCACGCCACTGTACGACATGATATTAATTATTCGTTTCGTACATCGTAACGAATCGTAAATGGTAGCTTGTGAAAAATGTTCTGTGTTTAATATGTCATGTGTCTGATACACCAAATATTAAAGGGTGGTTTTTAGTTTAAAGCTGCATTTAATTAGGGTCGCAATTTAAACAAACTTCTAATATAGAAGACAATATGAGAGTTCTTCTGTGGTGACAAAAGTTACCAAAATGTCTGCAAGGCCCTCTAGTGGCTGGCTGTTTAAAAAAAAAACATGAACTCCGCCCATTCCCATGAGAGTGAAAAGGAAACAACTCAACCATACATTTTCTTCTTCTTCTTTTTTTTTTTAACAAAGTGATGACTAATGAGCAGAGGATATGAGACTGGTAAAGGTATTTTCTGCTAGCTTTATTTTCTGTTAGTATATTACATTAGCTAATTATGCTACATTATTTTGATTGCAAATGATACCTCGGTCTTGTCATGATTCAAAGCTCTAAAATCTTTTTCTGACAGCGGTGGAATAAAATCAGTAAAATGATGTGATTATATTATATCATGTAAATTATAACACTATACTTGCCTCTTTGAGGTAGCTAATGTTGTTGAAGCAGTCGAATATAAATTTTCCAGGACAAAGAACAGTCATGTTGAATAAAAAAAAACTGAGACTAATAATTCTGTTATGTTCTGTAATTTATTTTTTTCCTGGTCAGAGTTACCGTTATTTTAAACAATTTGTGTAGATTTTGGTACGCAGAACTGAGTGTATATTTAAACATCATCTTCCTCCTCACTGAGTGGGCAGACTGCCTAGAACTTCATTTCCTAGCAATAAGACACGGGAAATAATGTCTTACGGGCCTAATAGTGCTCACTGGTATTTTTAACTGCTTTGTAATTGTATCATTGCTGCCTGGTTGTGCAGGTCAACATCTATATGTGGACTTATTTTTAAACTTCCCCTAACCTCAATCCTGTGGTTTTTCAAGAATGACCATTTGTTTGCACTTATTATTATGTACAAAAACATTCTAATCAGGACGAGCGAAAAATTTCAATAAATATGTGTAGTGTTTTATTACATAGTCATTTAGATCATTTTCATGATGATTGGTAGTAGCACTGGAGGGTGCTGTTACTTTTATTTCTGCTGCTACAGTATTGCATTGCCTCTTATATCATCACCTTAGTTCTCAGCAATCTGTAATCTACCAGGTTTGTAAAGTTGTATGAACATTTTACCAGATGATGTAGGATGTTTTCTAGTTAACAAAGACAGGCTTTAGGATCTTGTGGTAGAAGTATGACTTTTTTAATTTGCTGTTTTTAACTGAGCAACTTGGAATACTGTTTTATTTAGGTCATTAACCTGGGGAGAATAAATAATTTACATGTTTGTGTAAGTCAGGCTGGGGCTAGACTCAAGAACAGCGGGACTAATAGTCAGAATTTGCTTTAAGTCACATTTCAGCTTGGTTTCTCTAACTCTGACTATATAATTAACTCTGAGAATTAAATGCACTGGTAATTAGTAATAAAGTTAATTATAGACTGTTTGTCGTAAACACTGTAGATGAGATTAGACTTCTTCAGCCTTTGTGTTTACATTGTTGTCGCATCTATTAATTAACAGGATGACATGAAGGGGGAGAACAGCATGGCACTGAAGCGAGCTGCCCTGCTGGAGAAGAGGCAGAGGAGGGAGAGGGAGCATCAGCAGAGGAAGCAGCAGCTTGAGACTGAGATAGAACAGAAGAAAGAGGAGGCTAGGTGAGGCCCTACACACCATACTATGTCTGTTCACATAATATTTGTATGATGCAGGTCTGAAAAGCTTTATTATTAGGGGTCAAGCCCCGAAGGGGCGTAGACACCTATTGTTATTGTCGGTTTTCTTCTTATTATTATTATTATTATTATTCTTCCTCTTCTTCCATTGAAGTCAATGGCAGCCCATAGAACCGTATGTAGGAAAGTTATGTAATTTGGCACACATGTAGAGGTCAGTCTTAGAATTTACTCTAGCAACCTTGGTGTGTCTAGCTCAAACCCTTTAGCGCCACCAACAGTCCAAACATCCAATTATGTTCATGTTCATAACTGCTGACTCGTAAGGCCTAGAGACAGAATTCTTGCATATTTTGGATCCTTTGCTTATGCCGATTCGAATGCACCGTATGACATCATTTCTGTCATGAATACCTTTCCGCCATTTTGAATTTTCCATAATACCTAATTTGTCGAACTCCTCCTAGACCGTTTGTCCGATTTGCATGTCCTTTGGTATGTGGCATCTAGAGACACCCGAGACAAAAAGTTATAAAAAGCTTTTTGATAGACCAATGCCTTCTCGTATAGCGTAGCAACATACATGGTGGCGAGCACGACAAAAGAGACGTGAGGCTGTATGTTCGCAAAACTTATGCGTGTCGACACGAAACTTGGTATATGTCATTATAGTCATGACCTGAGTGTGCATGCAACGTTTTGTGACAGCGCCACCTAGTGGCCACGAGATTTGAAAAATAGCTATTTTCGCTTATAACTACTGCAAACTTTAGTCTAAAATCGTGAAGGAGGTGTTGTTAGACTCCTTGAGGCATGCTGAGTCAAACGATACCAAACCATCGCATCATACGTGGCGGCGAGCACGCCAAAACAGACGTGAGGCTGTATGTTCGGAAAACTTATGCGTGTCGTCACGAAACTTGGGATATGTCATTATAGTCATGACCTGAGAGTGCATGCAATGTTTTGTGACAGCGCCACCTAGTGGCAACGAGATTTTAAAAACAATACCATATCGCTACGAAACTTGGTATGGTTCATCAGCGACATGTTCTGAGCGCATATGATCGGCTTGACCCCGGAATGGCTGCTTGCAGCTATATTTATTATTATTATTATTATTATTATTATTATTATTATTATTATTATTCAGATTAAAGGCAGAGGAAGATCGAATGAAGAAGGAGGAGGAAAAAGCCAGACGGGAGTTCATCAAGCAAGAATACCTAAGGAGAAAGCAGCTCAAGCTCATGGAGGACATGGACATGCTGGTAAAATCTCGGCCAGCCACGGCTAAGCAAAGGAAACCAAGGCCTAAATCCATTCACAGGGATGTGATTGAGTCACCCAAGACCCCTGTTAGGGCAACAGCAGGTAAAGGGGCAGATGCCCTCTACCAGGGCAAGACCCATGTGCTTTGTACCACCCTCAATTTCTGCTTTCTTGCTCACTGACTTTCTTCAGATCAGGTCTAATAGGCCTTCTAACCCTTTCAATGTACTTCTTCTTTTGTGTTCATTTGCTTTGCCTGGCTTTGTTCTACTCTGTTCCAAATTTTCTTCTAATTCAACTATTTTTTTTCTTTCTAAAATTCCTCTAAAACTTCCAATTCAGTTGTAACAGCAGTGTTCTGCAGAGACTAACAGCATTTTAGTGAGTTTATTACCCTTGCTAACAACTGTTGTTGAGTTATATTATATTATATCATATTATACTGTATTATACTGTATGATACTATATTATATCATGAATCTGTGTGCAGTGAGCTTTATAAAAGGGGGTAGTTCAAAGTACAGTAAGTGGCCTTGTCTTTGAATTGTCTAACTTTATTTCCGGTTGCATTGTTGTGTTTTACATCCAGGTTCACGACCTCGTGTTTTTTCAGTGTCCAGTATCTCTTTGGCCTCCCTTAATCTGGGAGACAATGACAGCATCAGCTCAGAGAAACGAACCCCCAGGTAAGAACCATGGTTAAGTAAAGTAAAATAAATGTTAAATATGATTAAATTTGTTTTTCTTTAACCTACGGTGATGGGTCTTAAATAAATAAATAGATAGATACAGCAGCAGTACTATAAATCAGTGCAGTTTTAGATTTTTACAGTGTGTAAGTCACTCTTTAGTACTAACCTGGTATTTCTTATTCTGTTAACTGTTTCACATTCAGAAGCAATAGCTTAGCATCGGGCAGCCTATACGGCTTCTTGAACTCTCCTCGTGTAAGAAGGAGAAGGTCAGTCTTAGCTGGATCAACCACCGCACCATTCCAATTATTTGCTTTCGCTGTGTCATATACAGTCAGGGGCTATCTGTTCCTGGTCAAAGGGTGTCCATGCTTACACATCCCATACCACAACTGCTTTTGTCTGTTTATTTTTCATTATACAATAAGCTTAGCCCTCAGACTGGGACATGTCATTAAACACCCAGTCCTGTACAGCAGATGTGATGCTGTCACTCCTAATGAGCTACATTACATATGTAGCAGCACAAAACCTTCATCTGCGACCAGTTACCTTTGCTGTATATGTCGTAAATTTATTGCCTGAAATTGCATGAGATCAAAAGAATTGCAATAATTCACCAGCATCATACACATAATTTGCATGATGTTTGCCCCAGTAGGCCTGATTCAGCTGATAGCTTCCTGTCTCCTTCTCGGTCTGGGAGCCATAATGAAGAAAAAGACTGGGAAAATGCTTCCACCACCTCCTCTGTCACTTCAACCACTGAATACACAGGTTAGTTTCCGAACAATTTGGTTTGTAGTAGCATAAACCTCTTTTGTAGCATTCCAAATAAATACAGGTCATTATATGTCTCAAGTAAATATTTTTATTATCTTTAGGTCCTAAATTGTACAAAGAGCCCAGTGCCAAGTCGAATAAGCATATAATTCAGAACGCTTTGGCTCATTGTTGTCTGGCTGGGAAAGTCAATGAAGGTCAGAAGAACAAGATCCTGGAGGTAAGAACTGTAAAAAGTGCCATTTGGAGACACTTGGGTTTCCATCATTGAACATTGTATGGCTTTGTCAGGAAAGAATTTGTTAAAACTATAACTGAATTCAAACATTATTCTATTATTATGCTCATACTCATACGTTGCTCAAAAGTTCCTGCTTACACAACTCCACTTGACTACATACAGTTAGAGAAAGGATATTATTTATAATCACACTCTTCAGTGTCACTGTGAGAATAGATACCTTTTTAAATGCCTCTGGTTTGCACTTATATTTCTATTTCAATTTTAAATAACAATGTGCATTGTTGAATTGAATTGAATTGAATTGAATTGAATTGAATTGAATTGAAGAACATTAAGTAGAATGATTTGTTTTGAGCCAAAAATGAGTAAAGATTCCAGATGGTAGTGGTATATAGAAAAAATATTTTTATTCGTTATTTGTATAGAATCAGACTACTTAAACCTTTAAATAAAATCAGCATGGTTTGATAATGCACTGTCCCATCTAAAATAATCCAATAAAATACAGTATATGTAAATATTATTAAAATGGAATTCAAGATTTCAGAGTTTTATTGTCATGTGCACAGTAGAACACAATGGTTTAGATCATACAATGAAATTCTTACTTAGCATGTGTCCCTTACAATAAAATTAAGAATAAGCATAGAAATGTATGAAAAATCCAATAAAAAACAATGCAGTATATACATATTAAGACTTAAGTTCGTGATGACACATGACAACACTAATACACATACAAAATTACACTTGTAGTTGGAGAGCATATTAAACACGTCAGCCACGGTGAGTGGCATTGTAGTTCTGTTGTGCTGTTGCACCATTGTAATTAGAATGTGTTATGACCTACAGTACGTCCTGCAGTAACACTGCAATGTTACATCATGTTTTCTATAGGAGATGGAAAAATCACAGGCCAACAACTTCCTAATCCTGTTCCGTGATTCGGGCTGCCAGTTCCGTGCTGTGTACACGTACTGCCCTGACACGGAGCACATGAACAAGTTGGCTGGAATTGGGCCCAAAAGCATCACACGCAAGATGATCGAAGGTCTGTTCAAGTACAATTCTGATCGGAAACAGTTTAGCCAAATCCCAGCTAAGACCATGTCTGCCAGTGTAGATGCCATAACCATCCACGGTCACTTGTGGCAGACCAAGAAGCCAGGAACACCGAAGAAAGTAGCACCCAACAAGTCCTAATGTTGTATACAGTATCAGCTCTCGCTACTGAATCTCAGCAATGCGCTTTTTCTTACTTATAAACTGCAACCTGCACTGCGCATCTTTCTGCATCTTTGTCATGGAACACAACTCACACTACAACTAAGCATATGCACAACTGGATTGTAAAGCAGGACGGGCTTGTCAGTGGATCCTGTATTTAGAACCTGAGCAGTGCAGTTCTGTTAAAGATTGTGTGTGGCTGCGTGGGAGGATGTGTGTAACTTTTATATGTGGCAAGAAAAAGATAAATAAGGAAATTATGTAATATGACTGCTTTTGGTATACTGAAGCACTGAATGTTATTTGCCTGTATGAAAAGAAATGTTGTATATGGTTTCAAGTTCTTCGGTTACTTTTTGTTTTATAGTATGTAATGAAGTAATCTTATGAAAGATACTTACCATTAAAGTGTTTTTGTTTATTTTTAAAGAGCTGGTCACCAGTGGACCTCGTCTTCGGGAGTAATGCTGTATGTTAAATAAATGAATGTGGTATTAAGTACATAGCATATTTTTGCTTGCATTTGTCACATTGAGGTTTTTTTAAGCGGCTTCGGTTCACAGCAGGATTGTGAATTCTTACAGTGTTTTATTGTTTGTTATTCCTTCTGTATAATCTTACAGATCAAAGGAAATTGTTTTAAATTCAAAGCCATGGTCTATTTACCGTTTGTTTAATGATATATTGCTAAGGTTTAGAACACAAACTCCTGTTGCATAATTATGTGATTGTAGGTTGCTAAAATGAAGTTATAAGATATTTGATAATGCCATAATGAATAATGTATCAGTGATCTTTCTCTTGTCAGCTTCACAGTTAAAATTAATATATATTGACAGGTTTTATTGTATTACTAGTTATTCTTGTTTGTCTCATTTGTGATAGATGATTATATTTCACCAAGTCTGCAACAGTCAGTATAATTTCCAGTGTAAAGTTCCCTCTGTACAAGTGGGGACAGTATTGTCTTTCATGGCTTCAAATTTAGCAAAACTGTCAGAAAGCAATGTGCCAAACTACATTTTCTATTGCTATTGAATGATTTAGACTAAAAACTGATGTTTTTATTAATAATTTATGCCATTTTTATTTGGCTTGGGGTAGGATTAGTTTATCTGGTTGATGTTTAGGGTATTTAAGTGTGAATATTCAAGTGTGCCAGTTGAATATTGATGTTAATGGGTCAAAGTTTACTTAATTTGATATGAACATTCTTTGAATTACTTTTTCTCTTCTTTATTTCTTACTTTTTTTCCTACCTTATTCCATAGCCAATGCTTTTCCACAATCCTCAACACACTCCTATTAATAAAAGTAGTAAATTACTGAAGGTGTCCTGGGTTATGCAGTGGAATATACAGGCATGATGTACTGTATTTGGGGACAACACACCTTTTTAAAGCAGTTGTATTAAAATTATTTATTATTTAAAAAACTGGCTGTGTATTTGTAAATACATACAATTTGCATATTGTATAATGTGTTTTGAGCTCATCTGCCCATTTTAATCAAGCATTTTTTTTTTCTAGACACTACTGTCGAATGTCAAATAGTCAAACACATCTGAGTCATAATGATTGGAATAAAGTTGAGCATGACCTCAAATGTTGTATGGGAAATGTTTTGCACAAACATGAACAGTCAGATTCAGCATGATTCAAACTCTATTCCTAAATACCAAATGTTTTATAATCAGAGTGCTGAAATTAGCATCAGTAGCTTGATTTGTGACATTAGTTCAATTTCACAAATTGATAAGTCAAACATGATGATTCAGTACCAGCTAGATGTGTACATCCTAGAGAAACATCTGAGCAATTGAGGGTTAAGGGCCTTGTTCAGGGGCAAAAGAGTGGCAGCTTGGTGGACCTGGGAACAAACTCCGATTGGTAGCCCAACCATTTATGCATTTCTGAGCCCTTTCTACATGTACATATACACCTCTGACTCCTTTTCTGATTCAATCCAATTTTCAGAAATTCTAAATTTGTTCTGTTGTTCTTCTTCTTCAAGGAAAGTATCGAGAGCACTAGAACATTGTTGTAAGAAAATGGATGTTTGAAGTAAATGATTTCATATACCTCATTGCACAGGTTTGCTCATGACACTGTAGTCACTGTTTGTGGTTTCATAAACACACAACACATAAGAGCTGAAAACTTTATTACAGGCAGAAATGAAAGTTAATCTAGGGTCAAAACTATATATATATATATATATATATATATATATATATATATATATATATATATATACAGTACTGTGCAAAAGTTTTAGGCAGGTGTGAAAAAATGTAAACAAAGAATGTTTTTAAAAATGGAAGTGTTAAACATTTATTTTCATAAATGAACAAAATGCAGTGAATGAACAAAAGACAAATCTAAATTAAATCAATATTTGGTGTGACCGCCCTTTGCCTTCAAAACAGCAGCAATTCTTCTAGGTACACTTGCACACAGTTTTTGAAGGAACTCGGCTGGTAGGTTGTTTCAAACATCTTGGAGAACTAACCACAGATCTTCTGTGGATGTCGGCTTTCTCACATCTTTCTGTCTCTTCATTTAATCCCAGACACACTCAATGATGTTGAGATCAGTGCTCTGTGGGGGCCGTGCCATCACTTCATGCTGGTTTGAAGGCAAAAGTTAGTAACACCAAATATTGATTTGATATAGATTTTTCTTTTGTTTGCTTTTGTTTTTGTCTGTTGTTATGCATTTTGTAGATTGACAGAAATAAACACTGAGAAATAAACACTGATTATTTATATTTCTAAAAGTATTCTTTGTTTTCAGCATTTTTTCACACCTGCCTAAAACATTTGCACAGTACTGTATACATATCATAAAAATAGCTAGTAATAAATATAAATGTGCATATAAATAGCTGTAGATATTTTGTTGACTCTTATTTTAGAAAAGCATAAGGCTATATATGCAGAGGAAGCCAATGTGTAATGTACAGATCATTAACATTAGTCACTTATTGCTGGCTCTAATAATGTGCTGCACTACATTTTCACACAAACGACTCACAAGCTTGTCCTCCTTTTATACAGTAGTGTAGGCCATATGGAAATGTGCAGTAAACTCATCAAATTTATTTTACTAAAACTAATTAGTCAGTGTATACATTAGATATTATTTTATAAACTTACATTCAGGAATAAGGGTACAAACAATTGTTGGCATTCAAGATACAGGACTTTGATGAATTTGTGAAAATTTGGAACGTGTGTGAACAATTAATCAGCTCGTATTCTTAATAAATGAAACCTGTTCTCGGTATCTTACTGCAACTACTGCAATGAATCATGGGATTAAAAAAGTGTACTGGATATTTTAATCAGTGTATTTAACACCACACAATGCAGTGCATTTTGGTATGTTGTGGATGCCAGAGATGCATTATGAGATTTAAAAGAGCTCCCTGAATGGTTTATTATAGTGAAACATATAGAGTACATTATAGTGACTATAATTTTGAACAGGGTTTTGGACTTCCAGTACACATCCAGGTTGTCACGCTCCACAAGGGACCGCCCACTTGGCTGTGATTGGTGGATTACGAAGGTGGGCGGGGACATGAGCATCATGACAAACGCATGCGACTGCTTCTTAGACGCTTTGGTACGATTGGCCTTCCACACATCTGATCTTTTGCAGATACCTCCCTCGTGTAAAGATAACTGAACACTGGACAAGCAGAATTACTGCTCCAGCGCACGCCGAGCATCTACTGGACCTTTATTAGGTAAGGCTCTGATAACGCCACTGACTGATGAGCACTAGGCTCTGATTCATCTAATCACAACCAAGCGTCCGATCACAACACGTGTGTATCTGTCTGTGTTATGGTAGTGACGTCATCTCTCTCTAGCGTTCAGTGTTGAACACAATCTGCGGTGAGACTGAAGTCACAGCACCACTGAGGTTGCACTGACTTACCTGACTCTATATACACAGATGGAAATTCATGAATAATTATATTACAGTTTATCAACAATATTCTGCATTTTAAGGTCATTGCCTTGCTGATGTAAATAGACTATTTGGCCAAAAGTTTAAGGGCAACTGAACACCACACCATGTGTTTGTTGAACAACTCATTTCAGATTTATTCTATTTTTATTGTAATAATGTTCTCCAATCTTCTGGGAAGGTTCATTCATCTACAAGATCATTAGTGAGATCAGACACTGATGTAAGAGTGAGGAAGTCTGGGGTTCAGTCTGTGTTCAGTGGTGTTGAGTCAGAGTCAGGGCTCTGTGCAGGACACTTGAGTTCTTCTACTCCAACATTAACACACCATGACTTCATGGAGATCTGTGCTTTGTGCACAGGGACATTGTCATGATGGAACAGGGTTTGTGTCTCTGTAATGCAGCAACATAATTTTATATATACATTTGTAGGCTTTGAACGTTGAGTTTTTGTATTTGCATTTTGTATTGTATTTTTTTTTAAATACACACATACAACAAATAGGGAAGAGCGTGCTAGTTGAAGTGTTTCATGAAGAAGTAGGTCTTCAACCATCTTTTGAAGATTAGCTGTCCGGGCCTCTAGGGGAAGTTCAGTGCCAGAACAGAAAAGAGTCTTGTTGTATACTTACCTCTTACCCTGAGAGATGGTGGGACCAGTGGAACAGTGCTGGTAGATCCGAGGGTGCAGTGCGAGGAGTTATGAGGGCTTTGAGGTACAGTAAGAGGGAGCTGGTCCATTTTTGACTTTGTAGGCAAGCGTCAATGTTTTGAATCTGATTCGTGCAGCTACCGGAAGCCAGTGAAGGGATGGTGGGGTGGTATGTGAGAACAGGATGAAAACAAGCCGTGCAGCTGCATTTTGGATCATTTGCAGAGGACAAATTGCGTTCATAAGTAGACCTGCCAGCAGTGAGGTGCAGTCTTGAGCTGACAAGAGTGCAAGCTCATATGATTGTGATAATTAGATGTCCACACTATTTTTCACTGTATAGTGTACATGATTTCTTAATAAACTGTTTGCACGGATACTTCATCTCTACTAGATTTATTTAAATTCAATGGGGCATGTAGCTTGACACAATAAAAATGTCTCTGAAAGTTGAATTCTCTGAAAGGAAATTTCACATAAAATTAGTGTGCCCAATTGTAAATTTAGTAATCATCATACCAGTCTAGTTTCTGTAAATCTGCTTTTAGAAAAATGGATACATGCATGGACAAAATTGTTGTTTCCCTTCCATTAAAGAAAGAATTGGTACAACAATTGGTACTGAAATTACTTGAAACTGACAAAATTAATAACAAAAAATAATAATAATTACTGAAAATTGACTAATGACACTCAGACATTGCTTTTGAATTATGGTTTAACCGAAGCGACTGAGACCTGCGACTGAGATCTCACTGGGCAGCACATTTCCTTGATAGTCTTGAGATTTCATTGTACCCTGCAAACTTCATGTTTCACAGTAGGAACAGTGAACTTTTCTTTGCTCAATAAGACACTGATCTACCTTGTACCTTGACCTTGAAATCCACCTCTAATCTCTTTGGAAGCTGTTCTGGGATCTTTGGTTACCATTCATCTGATATGTCTCTTCGATTTGTCATGTTTTTCTCTTGTGGTCATGTCCAGGGAGCGAAAGCTTGGATATGGTCTTATAGCATTTTTGCCTATATTTTTCCTTCTGACCTTCTGAGACAACTTTCTCCTTAGCTTTCTGTGGTCCGTGTTTAGTGTGCTTCACACCATTATACCAAACAGCACAATGACGACTTTTCACCCTTTAAATAGGCAGACTGACTGATTACAAGTTTGTGATGCTATGGCACACTTTAGTGTCCCTATGTGGTCAACATAGGCACACTTTAGTGTCCCTATGTGGTCAACATTTCCCTATGGTCAAATTATTTTTTATCTTTTCTAGGGATACCATCATTTTTGTCCAGGCCAGTTTCGTTAGTTTGTTTTTTAAAATACTTGTCATTAGTCAATTTTCTCAAATTTCTCAATTTTCTGAATGCAATTTTCTGAACTCAATATATGAGTGTCATTAGTCAGTTTTCAGTAAATTTTTATTTGTATTACTTTTGTGACCATCGTGCATTTTCTTTCTTGAATTGAAGTGTAACAACAATTTTGTCCATGTCTGTATGTGTACTTTTACAGGAATTGGACACCATGACGGCAGAGGAGACCATTAACATCAAGGAGGCAGAGATCATCAAACTGATCCTGGATTTCCTCAACTGTAGAAAACTACATATCAGCATGCTAGCCCTGGAGAAGGAGAGTGGTGTTATTAATGGCCTCTACTCAGATGATATGCTCTTCCTCAGGTGGGTTTCAGCTTGCAGCTGATTGGATAAATAGGACCAGTGCTATAAAACTGATACACTAACTTTTTAATTTTTTTTATTAAAGTCAAATTTGCAAGTCTGCACAGACCCTTTTTCTGGAAGGCATGTGTGTGTATATACTGGACTGCACTGCCTTCATGCACTGTATAACGGGCCTCATTTGTTGTTGCATCCGCACTGACATTCTCATTTGTTATTCTGTTTGTCCTAGGCAACTGATCTTAGATGGCCAGTGGGAGGAGGTTCTTCAGTTCATTCAGCCACTGGAGAATATTAAAAAATTTGACAGAAAGAGGTGAAGGGAAATAATTTGATGTACACAAAGTGGCACAATCTATTACCCCAATTATAGTCTTTCAAGTTTTTCTGTTCCTAAAGGTTTCGTTACATCATTCTGAAAGAAAAGTTCCTGGAAGCACTGTGTGTGAATAATGCCATGTCTGCATCAGATAAGCCTCAGAATGTGAGTTTGTTTAAATTTCAGGTCAAACATCATCATTTTAGTTTGTTTGTTTGTTTGTGTGAACCGACATTCTTGTGCAAACATGACTAGTAGGTCTGTGCAAATCAGTATGGTGATGAAAAGTAGTAGCTATTGTTGACAGAAATAATGTGCTATTGTTGGTTATAGCGTCACTGTTTGCACTGCACTACCACTTTAATTCCTTTCACATTCGCTGTTTGTATCTACATTGTTAACCAATACTGCATTACTTCACACTCCCACACCGTATTATTGTTTTAGATTTATTCTTATTTTGTTTCATTTATAATGTTAATTTATCTTTAGTATACTTCTAACTCTTTGTAGTGCTGTAATAGGTGAATTTCCTTCTGCTCTGTCTGTCTGTGTCTATGTCTACATGTCTCTCTGTCTCTCTCTCTACATGTCTGGTTGTGTAACCTCACTTTCTGCAGCTGATGGTTTCATAGAAAAGGAATAATGTAGATGACAGAAACATCATTTGGAGGTTTTTTGTAGCTAAATGACTATTAAACTTGAATATTAAATCAAACCTGTTCTGATTCTATAGTATACTTATGAATATAAGTGTAAATTAATATAAAAAAAACAATGGCATGGGTAAAGAGAGTTTTTCACCCTCAGAGATAGTGTTTCTGCATAATCTGTCAGTAAATACCTGGCCCTTTGTGGACTTTTAATGATCTTCTGTTGTATGTTCAGATTGAGCTAACCATGCAAGAGGCAGTAAAGTGTCTGAATGCCCTGGAGGAGTTAAGCCCCTCCAAAGAGGTCTATAGAAAACTGTGCCTGCTCCTGACGCTTCCTCAGCTCACTCACCACACTGAGTTCAAGGACTGGAACCCGAGTACAGCACGTGTTCGCTGCTTTGAGGAGACGTGCTCTTTAGTGGCTGAGTTCATTCCTGCTGACCGCAAACTCAGCGAAGCCGGCTTTCGGGCCGGCTCAGACCGCCTCTTCCAGTTGCTTGTCAAGGGTGTACTGTATGAATGTTGTGTGGAGTTTTGCCAGAGCAAGGCGACAGGCGAAGAGATCGGCGAGGCAGAGGTTCTGCTGGGCGTTGATGTGTTATGTGGCAATGGCTGTGATGAACCTGACCTGAGCCTGATCTCTTGGCTGCGCAACCTTGCACCTGCTACCTTTACATGCCCCTTTGAGCAGAAGATGCTCAATGTCCAGGTGGACTGTCTGGTAAAGCCAACATGTACAGCCCAGACTGATCTGCTTGTGCCGCTTTTTGCTAAGTTATCACATTCCCCAGCTTCACCACTGAGGCACCCTCAGTCAGCTGAAGCATATGTATCACGTTCACTCAACCCGGCACTAGATGGTCTGTCCTGTGGCCTGGCCGGGAGGGAGAGGGAAATCACAGAGGGCGATGGAAAACATGCCGCTCCATTGTCACACTCTTTTGCTAACTTTGGTTTAAACAGCAGCCACAACGTTGCGGACAATAACAGCATCATGCAGACACCAGACAGGTATGAGTCTTTGTTGATTGAGAGAATTTTTATTTAGTTGACACATCTATATGTATCTGTTTACATAATATTCAACATTTCTCCAAGAAAGATTAGTCATGGTCTACTAGCTTAACTAGTTTATTTATTACTAGCTTACTTATTAAAAGAATTTTGACTTTAATAAATATTGAATATTGACATTCTGACCTAATGTTTGCACCCTTGAACTCATCTACATTGTTCGTTCAGTTTTGTCATGGAAAAGGATCTTTACAGAAGAAAATGTTGATGCTTTGAGAATGATGTATGCAGTGTTTGACTTTGTGCTGCACCATGCTTTTCTCCAGCAGTGTGAAGCCACACACACGAGATGAAATACTGAACCCTTCAGTAGAGCCTAACATACTTAGTGCCACTCAACCCTCCCAAAAAGATGGAGAACTTTCTGCTTCAGTTAAGCTGACGGAGGTGAAATTTCTGATCCTTTCAAACTAGGCTAAATTGTTTAACATTCCTATAAGGTTTATAATGAATGCTTTTTTTGAAAGTCTCCCTGCACTAACTGTCTGTGTGTCCTCACACTGTAGGAACAGCTGCAGGAATTCCAGCATCAGCGACTGCGTGTGCAGCATCACATGGAGCAGAAGCAGCAGCATATGCAGCTCTACCAGCAGATGTTGCTAGAGGGAGGAGTGCAGCAATCCAGTCAAGCCTCAGGTGCCGGCCAGCAGAACCTCACACAGACCTTCCTCAGCAGGTCAGACCCAAACACTCACACACATGGGCTAACACACACAGACAAGACAGTTGCTAAGAGGTAAATGAAGAGCCAACATCTGTTGTATTTGTAGTGAATAAAGTGCTAACAGATGTTTTGTTAGTAGGGTGTCTTGTTAGTTGCTTAAACATAGACTGAAATATCGGCTTGATTGTAACAAGCCAGATGGAGAGACTTTTGCCTGTGGGGATGAACAGCTTTGTTTTTGATTGGTAGTTAACTTTAAGTTATGGTATTTAAACATAACTCATTTCGTAATGGAAATTCATTGTGGGTACAGTTCTTGAACTAACAACAATGCAATCTTAACAATGTAGCATATATTTATGTAATTCTAGCTAACAGCAGTGGAAATGTTCATAAACAGGTAAAGTGGCCACCTCTTAGTGAGGTGTTGGGATGCTTAAATTAAGTGAAGACACTGAGCTAACTCCTTGAAGTGGTAGGAAATGTGGAGTGGGTGAATTTCTGAGAGAAAGGAATTCCGTAGCCTTTGCAGAGAAGAAGGGCACGTTATTTTTATTTATTTTCATGATCTATAGAAAAAATCCTTCAGTTAGGCTCTGTAGAATATTTATCTCTGAAGGAGATAAATCTGTTAGAATAGAATCCATCTTAAAGTCTGGAAGAAGGTTTACACCAAAATGAAGAAGCATCACATTTACAGCAAGCTGCATGGACACTGCAACAGAGCACCACAAGTCCAACAGGACGTCACTACAAATTAAAACTTACCAGGGTGGCTGGCAAAAAACCTACAGAAACATTAAGGAGCTACAGCAATAATTGACAATTGCTGAATATTCTCTGCATGATACATGTTCTTTACACGGCTATTTGGTAGGACGGCTAGACGGAAGCCCTTTCTCACAAAAAATCATCCAAGCTCAACTAATCCACCACAAACAATGTAGCAAAATGTCTGATGGTCTGATGAGACAAATTCCAAAAGGCATTTCTGGAGGTAATGATCACCCTAATCATGGTGAAGCATGGTGGTGGCAGCATGATTCAGGTGTCTGTTCAGGGTGAGAATTTCACCTTTTAGCATGGCAATGACACAAAGTAGAGATTTAGGTCAGCAAAGGAATGGCCTAACTAGAAGATTGATGTTCTGATTGACCTGAGCGTGTCCAGCTAAAAATCTGTGGGGTGTCCTGAAATGGGCTGTGCAAAGGTGATGCCCTTACAATCTGATGAATCTAAAATGTGTTTGTAAAAAACAGTGTGAATATAATAAAGTTATGTGCCACACTGATAGACTCTTACCCCAAAAGAGATAGTGGTTAACAAAATCAAAAGGCGTTTCAACAAAGTATTAATGTTGAATGCTGCTTAATATCTTGTAAAGGTTGTGAACACAGGATTAAAATGCATGTAAAACTACTAGAGTTAATATATTTTATTGCCATTTTAATAACTATACAGAAGTTATTAAAATGCTGTATAGTTCTGTAACAGTAGCAGCTATGTAACAGTAATAGATATGGAACTCTTCTTCATCCTGCTTTCATTTTGCATGCTGTTGGGTTTGTCTTTGTATAGATCCATCCAAAGGCTAGAGGAGCTGAATGTAGGGATGGAAGACCTTGGGGAGAACATGCAAGCCTTGGCCCAACAGTGTAATAGCTCACAGTCTGAAGCACAACACACACATACACCCGAGTCTGATGGAACAGGCAAAAATAAAGCTGGTATAACGAGCAGCACTCCTCAAAGAGGAGGCAATCGGGGCATGCCTTCACTTGACGAGTCCCCAGTTCTGGTCAGCCGGAGGTGAGGGGACTTTAAATCACTTAAGCCTCCTTGTGCTCTCTAAAAACCATAAACATTGTAATTAGTCTAAAATTTCTTGATGCTGCTCTGAATAGTGTTAAATAGATAAGACTTTCTAACATTTTTCCCCAACTAATTATATGACCTTTGGTATTATAATTAAGTGTGTTTCAGGATGACCAGCCTAAGTCTCCATTCATAGCCGTGCATAAACTGGAAGACACCCAAGCTGTGCGAGCCGTCGCATTTCATCCTTCTGGAATGCTCTATGCTATTGGCTCAAATTCCAAAACCTTGCGCGTATGCTTGTACCCACGGGATCTTAGTGGGAGGTATCAAATCAAGATGATCATTCTTTGTGCATCATAAGATCATTTCCAAGTAATATCCACTTGGCTATTGATTTTTTTTTATAAAAACACGACATGAAATAGACACCAAAGCATGACAATTTGTAGCACTCTGATGTCTGGTTAAAAACATTTATCGGAAATGGCTCGTAACAAAGCTACCATACAGAGGGAGAAAGGAAACTTTTTTAGATTGTAAAATATCTTTATGTACTTGTTAACTTTGATTTGCATTATAATCTCAGTTACTGTATATTTAGAAAACATTTTAGATTTAAGATTTAAGATTTACAGTTGAAGTATATAATAATAATATATATATTATATTATTATTATTATTATTATTATTATTATTATTATTCAGAGGTGGAATTTTGATGCTCATGATGCTTTAAAATCTTGTATAATATCTCACAGTGCAGAAAGTCCAGTGAAGCAGCCTGAAGTCTGCTTCAAACGCAACAAGCACCACAAGGGCTCCATCTACTGCGTGACCTGGAGTCCATGTGGCCAGCTTCTTGCTACAGGCTCCAATGACAAATATGTGAAAGTCCTGCCTTTCAATGCTGAGACCTGCAATGCTACAGGTGAAAATGGCAAATTTTAAGAGTATGTTTTCAGGAGTCTAGTAATGCTTTTCCACTGGATGAAATAGAACAGTTCAGAAAATGCAATAAAATCCTAAATACTGAAGAGAATCAGTTTGAAATGATGTGGTTGGATATTTTCACATCTTGGAGAAAGTTTAGCTGTCAGCCTACCTGGTTGGTAGGTTTATATATAATATGGGAACTTGGGGAGTCTTGGAACTTGGGAGAATATTTTCACCAAATTATGGAAAAAATGAAGAAAAAATTATTAAGAGTCCAACGACAGCTCGATCATTTAAAAATGAAACAATAAAAGATACAACCAAGTCTATTTTTTAAAAAAAAAATGTGATATTAATGTCTTTTAATAAAAATGTGTACTGAATAGCTTTGTGCATTTGTTAATGGTATTTATTTACTGTATGCGCTCATCACTATTTAGCCCATATCTTCAGATTACTTTCACAGACAAAGAAAAAGATAGATAGTCATGTACAGAAAAGAAATAGTCCTGATTTTGTTAACAAGTCGTGCCGTGCTGGACTGACTGAATTAAATTGCTTATAACAGCCCCTGAATTCATAGCAGAAGTTATTCATATTTTTGCACACAGGTCCAGATCTGGAGTTCAGTATGCATGATGGGACCATTCGAGACCTGGCATTCATGGAGGGTCCAGAGAGTGGTGGAGCTATCCTTATTAGTGCGGGAGCAGGGGACTGCAACATCTACACCACTGACTGTCAAAGAGGACTAGGCCTACATGCACTCAGTGGACATACAGGTACACACGCATGCACATTTACTGTGTTTGTATATTACAGCAGCAATAATTTAATGTTTTTTGGCACAACAAATGATGTGTTACAAATGAATGTAAGTCATCTGTGTATTATTAGGGCACATCCTGTCCCTCTTTACATGGTGCAGTTGGATGGTGGCATCTGGCTCTCAGGATGAGACTGTGCGTTTCTGGGACCTGCGCATGCCCAGTTGTGTGAAAGTAGTCAGGAGTGCCCTTCATGGACCTGGTGGGTTGTATTTAAGATATTTTATTTCCAGTTTAATGTCATATAGTGAAAGCATTTAAGTATAAAGTAGAATGTGCATCAGTGGTGGCAAGCAAATTGTGTGTGATGAGAGTGATGGTTCTTAAAGCAGGAAGTGCAGTGGCCTCAGTGGCAGTGGACCCGACCGGACGTCTCCTGGCTGCAGGGTTGGAGGACAGCCGCTGTATGCTGTACGACATCAGAGGGGGTCGAACAGTTCAGGTTTACAGCCCCCACACCAGTGACGTTCGCTCTGTCCGTTTCTCTCCTGGAGCTCACTACCTGCTTACCGGCTCCTACGACAGCAAAGTTATGATTACTGATCTACAAGGTAGGCAAGATGACACAGACGTTTACACATGGCTTTGTACAAACTCTGAAAAGTCTGCAATAGGTCAAGTATGAATTTTTTTTTTTTTTTTTCACAACTGAGTGTGGGCCAGCAAAATAATCCGTGCTCCACATGAAAACTGGACTGGGGAGTATGGAGGTAAAAATCAGAAGGGAAGGTGTGTTTATGTCCAAATTCATAAATTAGACATTTTGCTGATATAATGGACATGTCAGCCATACTATAGTTGAATGTGAGGACCCATTAAGATTTTCCAGTTTATTGTATAGCCCAGGGGTCGGCAACTCGCGGCTCCGGAGCCGCAAGTAGCTCTTTCATCCCTCTGCTATGGCTCCCTGTAGATTTGGAAAATAAATATTTAATTTGCATATATATCTTATTTTAGTTAGTTAGTTTTGTCGCTCAAAATATGCATCATAACTGCCGACTTGCGAAATCCGACACAGAAGAAGACGCAGTTTTGGTTTGCTGCAGCTGGAATGTAGGCGAAAAAGCCATCACTAACAATAAAGCATGCCATCATTAGGCTGAACAATGTATGTTGGACATTAGAGAGATATAAAAGACATTAGGTGTGGATAATCAACTATTTGGTTCGATTTTAAAAAGAAAGAAGGCACTGGTGAGCATAGAAACAACAAAATGCCCCAAAGAAAAGAATACAACTGTGACCAAAGAATACAACTGTGACCAAAGAATACAACTGTGAAGGAGACTGCCAGTGGAACCTCTTCACTTGTATGTACTGGTGATGTGAAGCAGCAGGATGAATTCTGTAGCATATAGGATAAAATTATCTGCTCATATTCAGCCAAATGCTTTAGAACTCATTGGATAGAATTTCATCAATTGGACAATGATCATGAAGCATACTGCGAGAGCAGCCCACGACGTTTCTCAAGACAAAGAAGTCATTCACCTCACCTGAATACAATTATGAATGCATTTCACTTACATTTACATTACATTTCTAGCATTTAGCAGACACCCTTATCCAGAACGAAATTAAGTCTGCCAGATCATCACCAAGGAAGAAACCCTTCAGATAGTCATAGACTGCAACCAATTTAATTAATTTATCCAACCAAAAGTGGCAATTTAACTCCTCTATTAATTTTTTATCCAAATGAAAAGGAGGCACATAATAACTTTTTGTAATTCCTACACACAATTCGTATGTAAACACCCTAGAAGTAAATCTGAAAATGTGCACTTTGAGCCCATGTACACTCACCGGTGTCACTGATTTCATCATTTTGGAGAACGGTGAGTACAGTTCAGTTTTTTGAGCATTGATCAGGTTGCAGAATTAGTATTTCTGGGTAATATTTCTGCAATGAATATCCTTTGTTTTAGAATAACATTAGAATTGCAGTATTTCTTACTGTTCGAACTTTATTTTTTCTTTCCAGGAGATCTAACAAAGCCACTACCTGTAATGGTGGCTGGTGAACACAAGGATAAAGTGATTCAATGTCGGTGGCACACAAGAGACAGTTCCTTCCTATCTTCATCTGCAGACAAGACTGTCACACTGTGGGCACATCGCCCATAACATTCTATCAGAACTCACAGAAAAAGCACAAAGGAATTAGTTCCCTGTAACACTTTATAAACTGAACTCATTCATGCAAAAGAACTTTGTATTATTTTTAATTTATAATTTAAACTTTTCATATAATAGGAGTAAGTCCTGCATGTTAGCTGCTAAGTAAAATAAATCAATGGAGCCAACTAATAAAAAAATGCTGAATGTTTATTGAATAAAATACAGAGCTCTCATTTGTGCCATTTCAGTTATACGAAAAGAATTTTGATTCTGAATGTATAAACTGTTTTTCTACCTTCAGTAGTGTAATCCATAGTTAGGCTTAAAGAATGTTATAGTATTTACTTGTATGAAATTGAGCTAAATAGTCCTAAAAGCTACTGCACATCTGCGGATGTACATTCATGCAAATCCTGTAGCAGCAGCACAATGTGTAAATCATGCATTTATAGGTCAAGAGATTAATGTTCACATCAAACACCAGAATGGTACTGAATGGATCCAGAATGGAAAAAGTGTGATTTTTGACGTCAACTTTAACTGAAGCTCTGATGCTAGCATAATGCAGATATTGATTTTAATTCTGGCTTCTAAAAGAAAAGATTTACTGTCACAAAACTTGGCAAGTGTGTTAAAAAACAAAACACTTTAAATAACCTGTTTATCCAAGTATAAAACTTGAATACTATTCTATATTATACTATATGGATAAAAGATTTTATGCTGTATTTACTTTTGTTCAATCTATTTGAACGTTAAGATGGCCATGAAGCACCTTGTACTAAGTGGGCTTGAAATTTGCATTTGCTCATTGAAACCAAGTTTTTAACACAGACATTGTTAAATTATAGTTGTAAATAGACTTTTGTTCAAAATTCATGTTCGTCATTTTTGAAATCTATTTTTCTATGTCTGTTTTGCATTATGGCTGGTTTCTTAAATATTGCATGGCCAATGGTCTGTTGATGCTGTACAGCTATTATTGAGAATACCAAAACAAACTAATTTTTGTGGTTAGTTAACAAAAAATGGCCTGGGTGTTGGTGTAATGTCTGTGAGCCTGTTCCTGTTTGACAGGAGTGGACTATCAACAGTCGTATGCAAAGATTAGGAACCCCTGCCAATTTCCAAGATTTTCATTTATAAATATTTGGGTGTTTGGATCAGTAATTTTATTTTGATCTATCAAATAACTGAAGGACACAGTAATATTTCAGTAGTGAAATGAAGTTTATTAGATTACCAGAAAATGTGCAATATGCATCAAAACAAAATTAGCCAGGTGCATAAATTTGGGCACCCCAACAGAAAAATCACATCAATGTTTAGTAGAGCCTCCTTTAGCAGAAATAACAGCCTCTAGACACTTCCTATAGCCTCTAATGAGTGTCTGGATGAATGTATTTTGGACCATTACTCAGCCCGCTTCAAATCACCCCACAGATGTTCAAAGATATTCAGGTCCAGGAACTGGGATGGCCATTCCAGAACATTGTTCTTGTTCCTCTGCATAAATGCCAGAGTAGATTTTAAGCAGTGTTTTGTTGAAATATCCAGCCCCGGCGTAACTTCAACTTTGTGACTGATTCCTCAACATTATTCTCAAGAATCTGCTGATATTGAGTGTGTAAGGAATTATTTCCCTCTCATCTGCCGCTTGGACAGGATTTCTGAGCCCCTCTCCCTCTGCTCGGTTTCTGGTTCTCTGGCGAGTACTCGGGGTAGTCTCAATGAAACACGCCCAAGTCCCAACTTTATGTCAAACATGAATATATATAGTAGTACAAAAGAGGAAAGACATAATGTGTGTGTGCGGAGCTTAATGCTAATATCTGCAGAAGATACCTTGACCATTATCATGAAGCAGGAAACCTCCCAGAGCCGTATCATGTTTTTCATAACTTCTTGTAGCAGAGCGGTGTGCCTGGGAGAGGAGGTTATGCTAAGGTCAAGGTATCTGTGTGTGTATGAGAGAGAGAGTATGTGTGTGTATGTGAGTGTGTGAGAAAAAAACATTGTGCTCTGTATAGGAAATCTGCAACATTATCAGGAAAGATGAAGTATTTCATACAATTGTTCTCACAATTCCCCTATTTTATCCATGATAAACTCATAATGGACAAACAACTCGTATATGATTATATATCTTTCTCTGGAAGCGGGCTAAACGAGTAATCACTGTTACTGCATTCCTGGCCTGGGCCAGACCCTCAGTCACTTCTCAGATACTAGATACATACATCGCCTATCTACCTTGCATAGGAATAGGATAATAATCTGGTGCTCTGGGGACAGGTTGATACCCAGAAATCATATGATGTAACATTGATTGAAGATATTGAAGAATACAAGGGCCACAGAGACACAGTAAAAGCAAAATAAAGAATACAGGAATCAACATAGAGATATACGGGACCCATTAGTATATTGCCTGGCCGTCCAGTTGGCAAATTGCCAGAAGGTGTTGTCATGAGTGTGATGTGGCACACACAGTTCAAGTTAAATAAAGACACAATACAGTTTGGCAAGTTCTTTATTTTGTTTGTTTTACTATTGAAGCAGTCACATGAAAGGTGCACATTCCATGTTGACTGCTAGTAACATCCAAAGTAAGGTGAAATGAATAAATGGTTGTGTTAATGTGAATGTTTGTCTTACCGATTCAGGAAAGGCCTAAAAGGGAGTGGCCCATGAACAGGAAGCCAGTGTTATAGCATCCTGAAGGGGAGGAGTCATCTGATCAAGCATGCAAAGACTATAAATGTATTGTATGTAATGATTTCAGTGATTTTGTTAAAGGATAATGCCTTTGATTACAGGTAGACTTTATTTTGGGTGTGACTTGTAAAGTGTTAAGATCTAGAAATATAGTGTTGCTAACAAATGGAGTGTTATGATTGGTCCGTTTGAATCTGAAGGGAGGGGACCAGGATGATTAAAGGACAAAGGAAATGCTGCAGAGAGAGAGAGAGAGAGGGATGTTTGTTGGAACAGTAGCCAACAATTTAGTTATTCCCTTTTGTGTTCTGTTAAGTGTTGAGTTGTACTTTGAATATTTTTTTTTTATTTGTTTATTTTTTGGTAAATTTTGATTTTTCAATGGAAATTTTGCTTTTGCTTCTTTCACACCTGTCTGAGAATGGTGGCTCACATAAATAAAAAGACACTTCATTGGATTTTTCCAGAGTTTTGCCATTTCTTTTGCTGCCAGTTAGCCACTGCACCGACCATCTTACCACAATGAGGATGCGCTTGGACGGGTAACCCTGTCCCTAGGCAGGTGACCAAGATGAGGAGGATGACAACCATATTGGTCACTGGTTGTGTGTCCTGTGCTCAATGGGAGGTTGTTGTTCAGTTCCCTTTAGCTTTTCCCGGCACCTTCTACAGCGTGGATGATGTCAGAAGAGCCGACACAGAAGGGTCTGTGGGGTCACTACTGGGCTTCATGGAGCGATGGTGGGAGGAGCTGGGAGTTTAAAGGCACCTTCTAAAAAACTCATGGAGAGGACAGAAGGCTGTATTACTGTAACAAAGAAAATGGTGACACACAGAGAATATTTTTATACATTTACAGCGGAGTCAACCCCAGGAGGAAATCTCTTAACTCTGGTAGCATGGATCCACTGTGGAAAAAGATCAATTAATACACCCATGCACGTAGTCGTGACTATTTCCACTGGCCCATCATATTTACTTTCGCCCAATGGTGTAGGTTTTAATGACTTAATTAAGACCATATCTCCCGCTTGAAACTCCCACTTGACCATATCTCCCACTTCAATGGGTCGGTGCCTTAGAAATGACACGTGTAGCTGCAGAAATTTGTTCATAGTGTTTTGAAAAAGTGTCAATCAGGGCAGCAGAATACTTAGCGATGTGCACATCAAGATTAGTTGTACCTATAGCTAGCTTACTCTTCTTCCAGGGTGTGGGAAACGGGCGACCAAAAATAATTTTGTGTGGTGATAAATGGACAGCTATGCAGTTGACTAAAGTCTTTTCGCTGTCATTCTGCTAGAACAGCGGGTAACAAATCAACCCAATTTTTGCTACCCGTCGCCTGCATAGCTTTAGTCAACTTATCCTTAAATGTTCGATTAGTTCTTTCCACTATCCCTGAGGATTGGGGATGGTAAGGAATATGAAAGTGCCATAACAGAGACAGGTACTTACACAAGTCTTGTGTTATTTTGGAAGTAAATGGTGTTCCTTTGTCTGAGACAATAGCGTGTGGGACACCATACCTTGGCAGGATTTCTTTGGCCAGAATACGTGTAACGACCTTGGAATTTTCTCGCTGACAGGGGAAAGCCTCTACCCACCTTGAAAACATATCTACCATTACCAGGAGATTTTTAAAAGGTCCCTGTCATGGCATGTGTGTAAAATCCTGGGTTCTAATTAGACATGCAAAAGCGTGATCTAACGTATCTAATGAGGAACTGGCTTTGATTTCTAAGTTACTGGTTGAACATAAGATAGTTTCATAACCTGACCTCCTTTGTGCCATCATGTGTTGAGTTTGTAAGTTCTGAAGGAATCTTACATGTGGTGTGTGTAAGGCCAATGGATGAGACAGGACAGTTTTCTCAGCATCGTGTACCATCACAGCACAGGCGGCCACAGCCCGGAGACACGCAGGTAAGCCCTGGGCAACAGTATCAAGTGTTTTAGACAAGAATTCACATGGTCTCATGCCCTCCCATGCTCCTGGGCCAAGACAGCAGAGGCAGTGCCCTTGTGCTCACAGGCAAAGAGATGGAACACCTTCGCATAGTTCGGGAGCCCCAGAGCAGGAGCGGAGCATAGAGCCATCCGCAGAGCCTCAAACGCTTCGAGCATTTCAGGAGTCCATGTTAGCGGACATTGCATTGGGTCCTTGTGGGAGACTGCGGACCGGAGGCATTTGTCGTAGTAAGAACAGTCAGGTAACCATTGACAGCAGTAATTTATCAGCCCCAGGAAAGCCATGAGAGTGTGTTTTGTGTCAGGACGCCCTGTGTTGAGGATTACCTGTATATGGTCTTGAGAGAGTTTTTTGCTACCTTGAGAAAGTTCAAACCCCAGGTACTTCACTGTAGGCAGACAGAACTGCTGCTTAAGTTTTGAAACCTTGAAGCCATTTGAAGCTAGATGGCGCAGGAGGCAGAGGGAGGCCTGTTCACAGAGTTCTTCAGATGCTGCGGAGACTAGGAGGTCATCTGTATACTGTAAGACAACAGAACCAGTGGGGAGAACAAAATCACATAATGCATCCCTTACAACGGCAGAGAACACTGCCAGATATACCCGTGTGGTAGGCTTGTCCACATATACTGCTGCCCCCTGTGCGTGAAGGCAAAGAGAGGCTACGTCTGCTCTTCGCCAGGAACACTGAAAAAGGCAGAACATAAGTCAATAACAGAGAAAAAAGTATGTTCAAATGGAATGGAAGTGAGAATGGAGGCCACATCTGGCACAACAGGTGCCACAGGGATGATGATGTCATTTATGGTTCTCAAATCTTGTGTAAAACGCCAGGAACCATCCGGCTTGGGGACCGGATTAACAGGAGTGTTGTATGAACTTACACATGGTTTGATTACTCCGTTGTAGAAGAGATTGTAAAATCCCATCCACGCCCTGCAATTTTGCTTCAGACAAAGGGTACTGTTTAACGAACACAGGCTCTGAATGTTTTAACTTAGCTGCGTAGGCGTCATTCTTGTCATCAACCCACACTGAGGGCGGTAGAGCATTTAGTAAGGTAGAAGATGAGGATGATGGTTTTTGTGTGGTAGAGAGAAAACAGTCATTAAACGTCATATCAGATAAGTGTGACAATGAACAAGACTCAGGAACAGAAACAATAAGTTTAGAGCTCGAGAAACTAATAGAAACATGGAGCCTGCTCATAAGATCCCTCCCCAAAAGATTAAAAGGACATTCTGACATATAAACAAATTGGTGATGTAAGAAAATTTTAGGATCAGAAGGACATGTGATGAGGAGGGATGGAGTAAAAGGCGTTTCTTTTGTGACCCCTTCTATTCCCACAGAGCTAACGGATCCCCATGAGAGAGGACCCTCATATTGCTTCCACATTACTGACATTTATCTGATGTGATTCATTTCTACAATAATGTGTACATGGTCGGGGTCGCGCTCTGTGGGCATCCCTATGCGGTGAAAGAGCGGGTGCGGCCTGGGGTCGTTGGGGAGGCGGTGCTGGAAGGGGACCTGCGGGAACATTTCCCATGTCTCTCTGTTTCTTCCTACATCCCTTGGCCCAATGCCCATTCTTACCACTTCGGGAGTATGAGTTACTTACTCCTCTTCCCCGGCCTCTCCCTCGGCCTCTCCCTCAAGTCGAGTCACCATTGTATACATTGCCTTCAGCCACAGCGAGGCATACTGCTTGCTTATTTTCTAAAATACCATCGCCGTCCATGGTGCGCACTCTCTCCCCCAGAGTTTTAACGGTCATATTGCCATGATCTGTGAGCTGATATTGAAGAATCTTTTGCACCTCAAGTTTACAATTATGCATGAAGATTGTGAGGAACAAAGGATTAACGATTTCGGTTTAGTTTGAGGATCAAACTTCAGCAGAGATTTTAATTCTTTTTTTGTGTTTGGAATAGAGTGATATTTATCCCTAGATTCATTTGTAACCATTCCTTATGACTGTCTGTTATGTACGGGTAATTCCAATCAGGATCCCTGAAGCCGTCATAAATTTGAGTATAAGCAGATGCCAAATATTCAGGTTTAAAAGGATATGTCAAAAATTGAGGTTGTGATTTGGTCCACCCTGCTAAGTTATCTAGCCAAAGGTTGTATAACAACCTAGGCCACAACGGTTCATCCAGTCACGAGGAGTTTTCCTCATGATCCGGCTTAGGATGTTTTGTTGCCGAATTACCCATGTTCAACTATAGGTTCAACTGTTATTATTACACACAAAGCAACTATGTTCACAAAGGTAAATGTAGTTCCTGCACTTTCCAAAAATAAATCGTGCAATGTTTTCGACTACATTATATACCTTACAGTGTTTATCGAAATTAGTATAAGTGCACGTGTTCCAGATCATCATGTTTTTGCCACCGTAATTAGGATTTTGTTTTGGGGTAAATAAAAAGCTTCGGCTTCTACACAACGAATCTGCTGATCATTGGGAATCAGAATGCTTGCATACGTGGGGTACCTGTATGACGGCACGGCAGAGGTACCTGTATGATGGCTGCGCGGTTTCAAATAGAATGTACATTTCCACTAGCAAAATTAAGGACTTTAACTATGACATGTTTGACCAAACTCAGGTTTATTGGGTACGATGGAAGCAAGATTTCAGGGCACAAATAATAATTCTTAAAGCAGGGGTGTCAAACTCAAATTCACAGTGGGCCAAAATATAAAACTGAGATAAAGTCACGGGCCAAACTGAATATTTATTGAAAAATTAACTGCAACTGCAATTAACTGCAACTGCTTAAATACAGGATTTGGAACAACCAGAGCTTGATATTACAAACACATGGTAATATATAAGTTTGTGTATAAACTTATATATATGAGAGTTTATATTAATATATAAATTTGAAATAAAAGACACATCAGTGGTGTTCATTTCACAAACTTTGGCCATACACTTTTTGATAAACTCTCCTTCATTAAAGGGCCGGGCAGGTATTGCAGCCTCTGCTGCCACAATAAAGCTTTACAGCCTTTACAGCCTTCACTTTTTGATTTTGCTTTCATGAACATAGTCTGCCAGGAAACCAGACTTTTTTTCATCTCCTCCGCTTTCTGGAGCTTCTGCTTTACGTCCAGGTCCTAATACTTCTTATAATGTTTCGTTTCATAGTGCCTTCTTATGTTATATTCTTTCGTTACAGACAGCTCCGTTAGCACACAAGACAAACAGGTCTGTCCTTTATATTCGTGAACAGATAATCTGCCTCCCACCAGTCTTGAAAGCTCCTATTGTCCATCTTTCGTTTGGCCATTTTTGTGGAGGGTGGAATTAACTTGCCCGTGACTGTAACATGGTCATTAACAACTGTCAACAGAGAATGAGGGGTGCTTGCTGTTCGTGACTACACGTCAATACAGTGGCAAGGCATTCTGGGATTTGTAGTATTAGCGGAGCATGTGGCTAGTCAGCTGTAATGCACATTTGATATGAGCTCGCGGGCCAAATATAATTACACCCCTGCTTTAGACTGTTAATAATATATATTAACTACAATTATTAATTAATTAATTAATTAATTAATCAATCAATTAATTGATTAACAGCAGTGCAATTATTGTTGTTGTTATTATTATTATTATTATTATTATTATTACAAATTTGAAAACATTTGAATTATTGTTATTCAGTAATAAAGTGCTGAAAAAAATGCTGGAATTCGTTATTGTTCTCCATATTCACTCTGGTGATGCCTAACATCCTCTATATTGTATCCTGAAAAGGATTTGGGTCTCATGTCAACAGAAACAAACACAGCACGGTCACCAAATATGATAAGGCTCTATTACAGGTTATCAGAATCCGTTTCCTCCCTCTATTATCCAAATTGAATTGAATGTTCTCCATATTCACTTTGGTGATGCCTAACACCCTCTATATTATATCCTGAAAAGGATTTGGGTCTCATGTCAACAGAAACCTTATACACACGGACAAAATTGTTGGTACCCTTCGGTCAATGAAAGAAAAACTCACAATGGTCACAGAAAAAACTTTAATCTGACAAAAGTAATAATAAATAAAAATTATATGAATATCAACCAATGAAAGTCAGACATTGCTTTTCAACCATGCTTCAACAGAATTATTTATTTATTTATTATTTATTGGTGATGGGACCTGTGGTATAGGTAGTGGTTGTAACAATCCAGCCGGGAGCTGATGCGATGCTTTTGATGTGTTGCACATGGTACATTTTCTAAAGAAGTCGCTGATGTCTTTGTACAGAGCGGGCCACCAGAATTTGTTTTGAGCCAATCGGGTTGTGGCCAAGACGCCGGGGTGGCCATAGCTGGGCGAGGCATGCAGTAGTTGCAGAAGGGTTGAGCGCAGAATTCTCCGGCACGTAGGTTTTAGTAGTGGGACAGTCGTTAGGGGGCGGAGAGTGCGCATTAGCCTGAGAGATCTGTGTCATGATGTCCCATTGAATGGGAGCGACAATCTGGGCTTCAGGGATGATGGGCTCTGCCGGAGACTTCACGTCAGGTTCACTGTCAAGGCAAGAAAGTGTGTCAGCTTAGCAGTGAAAAACATAGCCCATCATGCTTGGCGAGGGTTCATCCGTTTGGCCAAGCATAGGTATTCGAGGTTCTTATGATCCGTGAGAACCGTGAACGGATGCTGGGTGCCCTCCAGCCAGTGCCGCCACTCCTGAAGGCTGCCTTCATGGCCAGTAGCTCCCCCACGTCGTAATTATGTTCAGCGGGAGACAATTTCACCAGGGTGAATATGGAGAACAATAACGTCCAGTATTTTTTTCAGCACTTTATTACCGATTAACAATAATTCAAATGTTTTCAAATTTGTTTAATTCAAATTTGGAATAATAATAATAATAATAATAATAATAATAATAATAATAATAATAATAATAATAATAATCTTATTGTTATATATGTAATTTATATAATTAATTAATTAATTGTAATTAATATATAATTAACAGTCTAAAGCATCTGCATCTGACAAACTTTTTTTAGCCTTGATTAATAAATGAATTTCAGAGTAGTTAAAAAAAAAAGCAGTCATGAAAATAGAGAATGCAAAAGCATTTGAATAGCATGAATGAAATTGCTGATATTGCTAAAATTGCTCATCCCTAATATTTATAAATGAAAATCATGGAAGTTGTCCAGCGTTTTGAATACGGGGTATTGAATACGACTGTATGTGCTTTCTGGAGGGCTTTTCATTGCGATATTGGATATTAAGTGCTATTTCCCTCCGCCCATTTAGATTAGATCCGGTTCAGGAGCTCACGTCACTCTCAACAGTTGTTTTCTGCGTCTCGAATTTTTTATTTTTATTTTTATTTTTAAACCTTTTCAGGTTTTCTTAAAATGTTTGTTTAAATCTCAGCGCTAGTTGGTGTTCTGCGTCTCTTTACTCGCAAGCATTTTGTTTTCTTTCATCCTACAAGATAATCTATTGTTAGTTAGCACGCTATGGTTATTTAGCATTAGCAGTTAGCTAGCACCCTATGTTTATTTAGCATTAGCAGTTAGCTAGCACCCTATGTGTATTTAGCATTAGCAGTTAGCTGCTAAGACGAGGTACAGTAATAATAATGAGGGTCTCAGTAGTGCTATTGTGGGGTTATAGTGGTTTCCTCATCATAAGTAGTTTCTCATTGTTTATTCACGGTAATAGTAACAGCAATAGTAATGATAATGATGATGAATGGCTGGATCCATTTGATATGCTTAAGTACGATTCAACATCAAAAAGCATGAGGAAGTTTGCAGAGGTAAAAGCTTCACTAACAACATTAACAATATAAACGGAGGTTGTAATCGAGAAAGTACATAACGTTATTTTATTAAAAAAAAAGTAGCCGTAGCCCCGCTTGCCCCTGACATAAGCGGTTCTTAAGTGTAGACCAGCAACGTTTTAGTGCTACTTAAGAAACACTTTTCCTGGTTCAGAGCCGGTGCTTTGGGTGTCGAAAAAGAAAGAACTGATTTTAAATTAGGCTCTGAACAAGCACTCTTGTTTTCTAGGCTTCCAGCTACAATAATGTACCGACTAAAAGAAGGGAATACAGTGAAGATTCGCATGAACTGCCTCAGTGTCCAGACATGAAGGAGTGCACTGACAAAGTCAACATGCTGCAACGAGAGGTATTTTAATAAAAACATAAACGTACACATTTATTCAGTATGGCCTCGACATTTCCGTGTTGACATGATTTCATGCACTCAGAGTATGTATTCGACACGTTTTCTCCATGTTGACATTACATACATTCAGAGCCGGATTAAATAAATGGACTACACTAGGCAGGCTGCAATTTTTGGGCCCCCCCCTCCATCGATGTTATTTATGAATTGAAATCTGAAACTTACCAAAGTTACTAATAAAAGTTAATTCACATTTTACATAGCCCAGTCTTTAGTTACAAATTGGTTATGTTGTATATTAAACAGTCTATCAGACTATTTTTTGATATTCATTATTTATACGTCATTACACGGGCGCCACAGTGTCTTCTGCCGCATCTTCCACCCCGCTGTCTCTTCTTTTGTTCTTCTTCATTTTTTTTCTTTTTACGTTTTGTCGCACCCGAAAGCATCTTCAAAGTCAGCCTACTACTCAAAACACACCTGCCTGCTATATTTGTTGTCCCGCTCTGACGTCTGACCGCCACTGACGTCTCCTCGGACTTAACTGGCTGGCGCCTCTATATAAATACAGTCTATGGTTTAAATAAACATCGTCACTATTTTTATTTAATTAATAAATAATTAAATAAATTGTAGATAGGACATTTGTACATTTTATTTTATTTTTATTATAATTTATTTTTTTATACATATATATATATATATATTTTTTTTTGTCCCTCTGTCTGGGCCCCATCCCGCCAATCGGACCCTAGGCACGTGCCTAGTTTGCCTTTGCGTTAATCCGGCTCTGCATACATTCAGTATGGATTCGACACGTTTTCTCCCTGTTGATAATGACTCCACATTTGAATAAACTCGAACAATTTTACACTAATTCATTGCATCATTGCCCACACCCACATCAATTCGCCAGTGGTTGCTGTTGCTCATGTCATTTGGCGTCACTGGCTTTTATTGAAAGTGACTGATCTAAAGTGGCTTTGTCTGTCAATCTACTTACTTTTAGCTACTTTTATGCATTGCATCGCTGCAAAATGATTGACTGATTGCAAAATAAAACAAAATCATCAATTTTAGAAACACAGTAATGTTAACTTAAATTGTAAAATGGTTTGGTCCAATTTAACTTCACCTGACCACTAGGATCAATTCTGAGAGTGTTAATTCAGACAGAAGCAAGACTTTGATAATGCCAACAATTCACATCCATTTCTGCTCCAACCAGTGTTCAGTTTACTTGAGAGGAAATCGAGCCAAATTATTATTATTATTATTTTATTGGATTGAGTTGATTGCTGTTTGCATTAAGTTTCTTCATTTACCTTAATGACTATAGTTTATCCTGTTTTCACTTTGTAAACCAGATTGAGGAGCACAGAAGGACGGTGACATTTTCCTCACAACAGCCAACATGTAATCCTGTGTTCAAGCGTTTCCTCGCAAAGCTTCTAAAGGAAATTAATAAACTTGGCTTGGTATGAAAATTCCATAAGTCCCATTGTTCCATTCTTATTGTATTTTTATGGTGCTGATTCTTTGTTCTTTAAACTTGTAGCCCTCTGCTGTGACTGCTGAAATGCACTATGATGCTGAGGTAAAACTTTCCAGGCAAATGGTGTCAGAAATCCAGAAACTTGTGAATGATGACAATGGCTGGAGATCTGGTGCTCTAGATGATGCTCTTAGTAACATACTTATCAACTTTAAACTTCATGACTATGAGGCATGGAATTGGCGCTTTGAGGACACATTCGGTGTGGAGCTCAACACTATTATCAAGGTGAAAATCCGCAACAATTAAAAATATTTGTCTGTTTATACACACGTGGACAAAAAAAAAAATTCGGTCAATGAAAGAAACTCACAATGGTCACAGAAAAAACTTTAATCTGACAAAAGTAATAATAAATAAAAACACTATATGAATGTTAACCAATGCTAACATTCTATGAATGTTAACCAATGAAATCAGACATTGCTTTTCAACCATGCTTCAACAGAATTATTTAAAAAAAAAACAACAAAAAAAAAACTCATGGAACAGACCTAGACAAAAATGATGGTACCCCTAACTTAATATCTTGTTGCATAACCTTTTGAGGCAGTCACTGCAATCAGACACTGTCAATGAGACTTCTGCACCTCTCAGCAGGTATTTTGGCCCACTCCTCATGAGCAAACTGCTCCAGTTGTTTCCTCAATAGGATTGAGGTCAGGGCTCATAGGCCACTTTAGAATAGTCCAATGTTTTCCCTCTTAGCCATTCTTGGGTGTTTTTAGCTGTGCTTTGGGTCATTGTCCTTTTGCAAGACCCATGACCTGCGACTGAGACCAAGCTTTCTGACACTGGCCAGCACATTTCTCTCTAGAATCCCTTGATAGTCTTCAGATTTCATTGTACCCTGCACAGATTCAAGACACCCTGTGCCATATGCAGCAAAGCAGCCCCAAAACATAAGAGCCTCCTCCATGTTTCACAGTAGGGACAGTGTTCTTTTCTTGATAGGTTTCATTTTTCCATCTGTGAACATAGAGCTGATGTGCCTTGGAAAAAAGTTCCATTTTTGTCTCATCTGTCCATAGGACATTCTCCCAGAAGCTTTGTGGCTTGTCAACATGTAGTTTGGCATATTCCAGTCTAGATTTTTTATGATTTGTTTTCAACAATGGTGTCCTCCTTGGTCATCTCCCATGTAGTCCATTTTGGCTCAAACAATGACAGATGGTGCGATCTGACACTGATGTTCCTTGAGCACGAAGTTCACCTTGGATCTCTTTAGAAGTCTTTCTGGGCTCTTTTGTTACCATTCGGATTATCCGTCTCTTTGATTTGTCATCAATTTTCCTCCTGTGGCCATGTCCAGGGAGGTTGGCTACAGTCCCATGGATCTTAAATTTCTGAATAATATGTGCAACTGTAGTCACAGGAACATCTAGCTGCTTGGAGATGGTCTTATAGCCTTTACCTTTATCATGCTTGTCTATAATTTTCTTTTTAATCTCCTGAGACAACTCTTTCCTTCGCTTCCTCTGGTCCATGTTGAGTGTGGTACACATCATGTCACCAGACAACACAGTGACTACCTGGAACCCTATATATAGGCCCACTGACTGATTACAAGATTGTAGACACCTGTGATGCTAATTAGTGGACACACCTTGAAGTAACATGTCCCTTTGGTCATTATTTTCAGTCTTTTCTATTGGTGCCATCATTTTTGTCTAGGCCTGTTCCATGAGTTTTTTTTTTTTTTTTAAATAATTCCGTTGAAAAGCAATGTCTGATTTCATTGGTTAACATTCATAGAATTTTTGTTTATTATTACTTTTGTCAGATTAAAAAAAATTTTCTGTGACCATTTGTGAGTTTTTTTTTCATTGACAGAAGGGTACCAACAATTTTGTCCACGTGTGTATATTTTGCAGTGTGAACAAATGCTACAGTGCTCTTTAAATGAACAAATGTGTTTTTTTTTCTCATATGTTACCTTTGTAATACATTGCTCATATGATTTTTTTTTTTAACTTTATTTTCTACAGGCCTCTATTGTTGTCTTCATCATTGTGTGCATAATCTGCACCGAGATGTGGTCAGTGGTTTCCTGGTTTGTCCAGTTTAAGAGAATGTTTGCCATATGCTTCTTTATCAGTCTGGTGTGGAACTGGTTCTACCTCTACAAGGTAATGTTAATGGGTCATTATGGAATATATATAAATAATGTATAGTGTAATTTGAAATTACAATGTAAAATAATAATGTATATTATAACCTGAAATTCAATCATATAGTAATATCCATGAGCTTTACTGATTTGTCTACAGTGCGACCAGCTTAGTGATTGAGCACAACCATTAGCAATAAGCCCTTTTTAATAGTTGAATATTATATATTATAAAAGGGCTTCTTACATTGTGCTTAAACGAAGGATAATCTTGTTCTAAACCCTGCATATAACCCTGGGTTAAGGAATAATTCTTACTTGTAACTTAAAAGTGGGGTAAGCACCACTTTTGACACAGTTATGAAGCTCTGCTCTGTTCTCTCTACTTTGCAGTGCCATATGTGCACAGTGTGAAACATTGGTTTTAGAATGTTACAGTTACATGCTAAGCACAGACGCCCAGTTAAAAAATGAGCACTGAATATCAAAGAAGTTTTATTTCAATGATCACCTGTTTAATTAAACGGTTAACTTGAACATAAGCATTACCTGTTCAGGTGCAGAATGGCAGACATGTCCTTATTTTCCTCAGTGATTAGAAAGCATGAAACAAGATGTTTTTTAAAACAGTCACACACACTAATTTATGGTTGTTGATGCCACATCTATTCAAATAACAATGTTAATTGTTTAAGAATGTACATGTTTTTTCATGATATTCCAATGTTTTGAGATGCACCTGTACAAATATGAAAAGCCCTAAAGTGTAATTGAAACTGTTTGCTACTTTCATGTGAATTCTGTAGATTGCCTTTGCTGAACACCAGGCCAAAGTTATAAAAATGGAGAATTTCAATGGTAAATGCACCGGAGTGAAGAAAATTGACTGGATGGATAATTTCAAAGGTGAGATGATGGAGGTCACACTTGCCACTTTCTATTCATTTGCATGATGTACTGCCCTGTGGGGACCCAGAGAAGAATATGTCCCTAACACCTGTGTCTGGGGAGGACAAGAAACTGGTATTTGAGGAACATGTATTAGATCCTACATAATACTTTGGCTTTGAATTCACATAGAATTCACATAGACTAATGCATGAAAGACCCGGTCCAACAAATCGTCTAGTCAAGACGCACCCTTAGGGGAATTGTCTTAGGGTCAATTGAGCAAGATGAACATTTTGTTCACTCTGCTTAAGTACATCACCCCTGTATCCTTGGTGCATATTTGGAAGGTAAGGAGCAGGAGCCATGAAACACAAATATGGCAAACCAAAAAAAAAACCCAAAGCGACAGATAATTGAACTATCAATAGAAGATGACTCGGATACTGGATGTATTTATTCTCAAAAGAGTGACAACTTGCAGAGGTTTATACTGTTAGAATCACAAATATATTTGTATATTTGAGTATGTTTGTAAATATATTTATCATTACTACTACTACTGCTAATACTATTATTACTATTTCTTATTATTATTAATTGGATTTTTCAATATTATTATTATTATTATTGCTATTGCTATTACTATTGCTATTGCTATAGTTGATATTGTCACCTTCCTCATATTTTACATTTACATTTTGTCTTGTGTGATACTATTACTGTCTTCATCGTTATTATTGTCATTATTATTATTAATATATATATATAAAAAAAAGAAGAATCACAAATAAGACATGCCTCTTCCAAAACTATCCTCCTTTTGCAATACAGAAAGACATTCTAGGCATAGCAGGAACAGATAAAGATGTTAAAGAAGCTAAGTTCTGTACAAATCCTGGTGGAATGCTTCAAAAACCCCATGCTGAAAGCATCTTGAGTGCAAACTGGTATTCCGATAAAGGCTTTTTACCATTGATAACTAAATAGCAGTAAAGGAGTCCTACGTACTAGAGAGCTACATGATATGGAGGAGGATGAAACAACAGCAGAATTAACTCAACAAGGTGTAATGAACGTCAAGAAAATCACTATCAAAAATTAAGAATAAGTCATTAAGACAGGTACATACATTATTACTTTTAACAAACCCTTCCTCTGGAAAAAATTCTGATTGGATACAAGTATACTAGTCAATATTTTCATTCCAGTCCCATTAAGATGTTACAACTGACAGAAATTTGGCCATGGCTGTGTCTACTGCCTACTGCAAATGGAAGAATATTTGCTGCAACTGTAGAGGAGAAGGATATGAACTAAGATGTACAAAACCATCAAAATGTAGCAGCTGTTCAACCACCCAGCTTCAACAAAAGAGTGTCCAATCTGGATAAAAGTAAAAAAGATATCCAAAGAATAAAATGCATTGAAAAGATCAGCTATGTCAAAGCACGTAAAAGAGGTGAGCACTACCCTTTTTTAAATTTGAGGCAAACCAAAGACTAATGATTTGGAAATAACACACAAATACTAAAGGCAGAAAAAGGCAGAAACTAAAGGCAGAAAAATAGAGTTTATAAAAAATAATGACTTGTGCTTGCTTAATGATTTCTCAAACCTGTACCTTCATCCAGGACATAGAACGTATTCTGCTATTGACCAAACCCTAATCAAACCTGAAGAAATAATTGATTTTTCATGGCAAGTACGAAAGGATCTCTACAGGAGTGACCACTATCCACGGAGTATAACCTCTACTGAAGTTGACATTCAACAGGACTCAACAAGGTGGAACTGGAAAAAAGCCCACTGTTATATCTTCAAAACACTGTCATGAGAAATTCAACATAGACTGGAAAGAAAATCAAGATCCACTAAAACTGATACATTGTTCCAAATAGCAGAAATATCTGTTCCAAAATATCAGCAAAATCATGGTCAGAAAAACTCATTGTTTAACAAAGACTGCAAAATAGCTATTGCTGATCAGAAGAAGACAGAATGAAACTTTAGTAAAGATCAAACAATGGAAAACCTTATCAGACTGAATATCTGTACAGCACAAGCATGGGGAAGCATTAATAAAAACTAAGAGGCAATGTTGAGAAATATATCTATCAAGCTTATCACCCCAATAAAGACATTATGGGACATGGTACAAAAGATAAAAGTACAACACATTAAAGATCAGGATACTTTATTGCCAATGAAGCAGGAGATTGCTAATAAACTGGTGGAGACTTTTGAAAGAAATTCCTCATTAGAAAATGGTCATCAAACAAAACAGGAATTTACTCCTTTAAAAAAGGAGAAAGTGTAATTAGCCTTGTAAAACACTGAACCATATAACCAGCCTTTTAAAAACTCCAGAAACACTGCACTTATACCTGACCAAATTCATTACCAGTTTCTGAAACAATTACTTGATGATGTAGTAAGGATTCAACTGGAAATCTTCAACAGAATCTGGAAATCAGGGAAAATTCCAGACTACTGAAAAGAAGTAATTGTCCAACCCAAACCAGAAAAAGATCACATTGACCCAAATAATTACTGTCCAATAGCCCTAACCAGGTGCTTATGCAAAACTATGGAACGAATCATTACTGACCGGCCAGTGTGGGTACTTTCCTTTTAGAGGGTTTTATCAAAAAATACAGAACATGTAGTTGCTGTATTTTTTTGATTTAGAAGAAGCCTATGACACAACATGTAGATATCGCATTTTAAAAGACCAGCATGATATGGGCCTCAGAGGATATATACCAATTTTATCTCCAATATAGTCAATTCAATTTATGTGTATAGAGCTTTTAACAATTCCCATTGTCTCAAAACAGCTTTACAGAAGTATGGAACTAAAAGGCTAGAGCCAGAAGGTGACACAGACATGAGGGCTTTCTGGGATGTAAAGCGTCCCACCAATCTACAGTCTGCAAACCTGTGTGACTTGTGAGGGTGGCAAGCCAACAGCATCCAGACATCCCAGTCTGCCAAACACTCTATGCCCATGAAACCTCCAGATCTGCTCCTTTACCTAAGAAAAACTATTCATAAAAAGCTAGACTAAACAAATGTGTTTTTAGCCTGGACTTAAACACTGAGACTGTGTCAGAGTCCTGAACACTAATTGGAAGTTTGTTCCATAACTGTGGGGCTCTGTGAGGAAAAAGTTCTGCCCCCTGCTGTAGCCTTTTGTACTTATGAAGTAGGGGTGACGGATCATAAAACCAAAAGATCTCTCAGGTACTGTGGCGGTAGAACATTAACTGCTTTACAGCTTAGTAATAGTATTTTATAATCAAATGAGAAACTTGACTGGGAGCTAATGCAATGAGGATAAGATATGGTTATAGTGTGATCTGTTCACATCTTCTGGTTCTAGTTAGGACTCTAGCTGCTGCGTTCTGGACTAACTATAGCTTGTTTATGCTCTTACTGGAACATCCAGTGAGTAAAGCATTACAATAATCCAACCAAAGGTAACAAATGCATGAACTAGTGTTTCTGGTCAATATCAAAAGCTGCACTAAGATCAAGTAATACTAGCAAAGAGAGACACCCCTGATCAGAGGCCAGTAACAGGTCATTTACAACTTTAACCAGCGCTGTCTCTGTGCTATGATGAGGCCTAAATCCTGACTGATACATTTCATGAATATTATTCCTATGTAGGTCTGAGCATAACTGCTGAGCTACAACCGTTTTTAGAATCTTGGAGATAAAGCGGAGGTTTGATATTGGCCTATAGTTTAACAGCTGGCTTGGGGCGAGGTCAGGTTTTTTTAATCAAAGGTTTGATAACCACTATCTTAAAATATTTCGGCACATAGCCAGTGCTAAGGGAAGAATTTATTATCTTTAGAATTGGTTGGAAAGCTTCTGGTAATATCTGTTTAAAGAAACATGTTGGTAACTGATCCAGTATGCAGGTTGATCATTTTGAAGAAGAAACTAGGTTTGTAAAGTTTGTCACGACAAACTTTGATGTTGGCTTTGACAAGGTATTCGCAAAGGCCGGTGCTTTTTGGAGGCGAATGGACATAAGGGTTAGTGTTACTTTTGGAGGCAAGTGGACAGAAAGATAGGGTGCCAAAACATTTAGAGGTAATTGGAGACGAGCATGTGAGGTCATCCGAATACTCTTGAGGAAGTTCCCCACATTGGGCTGAGTGTTTTGATGTCACATGTCCATGTTGTGCTAATTCTTTTTTTCACGTGACATCACATGACGTGACCAGAATACAGGTCAGGCAGTTCTCATTGTGCTGAGTGTTTTGATATAACATATGCCTATATTTTGCTAATTATTTATTTTCACATGACATCATGTGACGTCATCAGAATACTCGTGAGGAAGTTCCCCTCATTGTTCTGAGTGTTTTTATATGTCACATGTCCATGTTCTAAAAAGTTTTTAGATTTTGCATATTTTGTGGGCGGGGCTGCGGGACAACCGAAAGGCCAGTCAGTACACCAATTTAAAAATTTGTTCAGAGTATCACCCTAAAGGAGCTGGCCGAGTTTGGTGTAGATAGTTCGAGTTATAAACCTCCAAAATTTATAATTGGAGTCTATGGGGAAAAAGGCCATTTTGAGACCCAGTACCGGAACTCGGATCGCTCAGAAAAGTAACAGCAACAAACTTCAGACCAAGGTCTACAACATATACAAATTTGGTGCATGTGGCTCGAAAGCTCTAGGAGGAGTAGCAATTAATAAAAAGTTGGCTAAGAAAAATAACTCCAGTAGCATAACAATGTTGCATAATTAGTGAAAATTAGTCAGTATCTTGAAGGGGATCTTTTAGTGGATCAGTATCTTTTAATTTGTTTGGTATTAAAATAATGGTCTGAAATTTTTGCCTGATGTTATCAATTAATCCATTGAAATAATTTATGAAGTCATTACTGCTACAAATAGATGATATGCGCTTTTCGACAGTGTTTTTATTCCTAGTTAATTTTGCTACAGTATTTATTAAATAAAAAATTTGTATTATTTTTATCATCTTCAATAAGGCTGGAGAAATACACCGATCTAGCAGCACTGAGAGATTTTTTTTTGTAGCTATGAAGGCGGCTTTCCTTCCATGCTAATCTAAATACTGATAATTTAGTTTAATGCCATTTATAAGTTCCTAGTTGATTGTTTTAAGGTTTGTGTGTTGCCATTGTACCAGGGTGCAAGTTTTTCTCTCTAATTACTTTCCTTTTAAGTGGAGCTACAATATCTAGGGTGTAGCAAAACACTGATTCTAAATAGTCAGTCACCTGATCAAGTTCTGTGGGGTCTGATGCCGATCCAATCATGGATGATAATTCTGCGAGACTGTTGATAAATCTCTCTGCAGTAGTGGATGTAAATGTACGTTTAACGGTGACGTGGCAAATTGCAAATATTGAGTCCGAAGCACAATTTAAATGAAATGAGATATGACACTGTGACTATATTTTCTATATTTAATCCAAGGGTTAGAACGAGATCAAGAGTGTGACCTTCATTATGAGTGGGTCCTATTCCATTCTGGTTCACCCCTACTTAATCTAAGATGGAAACAACTGCTGTTCTCAGAGGAGCATCAAAATGAATATTAAAGTTTCCAACAATTAATGCTTTGTCTAAAGAAACAACTAGGTTTAAAATGAAATCAGGAATTCAGAATATACTCGTTTGGTTTGATCCATGTTTCTGTTAAACACGGAACACTAAACTTTTGATTAGCCATAAGAGCTTTAGATGCAAGAGATCTTATATTTAACAGTCCTAGATCAAAGGTGCTGGCTGTGTATTCACTATGATCAAATTTGATGTTAATAAGGTTACTAAAACAAATTTTCTGAGTTTTTACAGTTTTTTGTTTAGCTCAGGAAACAGACACAGTCTCTATTTTGTGAACTTTGGGTGACAATGTAGCTAGCAGACGGATTACCCTGCTTGTCTGCTTCCTGGTCCTGGTTCCGTATTGTCACCGATTAACTAGGCCTGTTATTAAACTATGTGCTATGCTACAAACGAGAGCAGCATCTTCCCGAGTAGGATGGACACCGTCCCGTCCTAACAGGCCAGCCACATTGTTTTTGGAGCACCACCTGGACATCCAGCAGCTTAGCAACCATAACCTGCTGTAAGCTACATCGCCACGCCGCATTGGGATGGAGCCAGAGTATACTACAGCATCGGACATTGCCTTCACTACTTTACACACCTTTACAATATTGCACTTGGTGATCTCTGATGAGTATCTGTGCTTGCCTAAGACCTTAAGATTACCTGCTATGTCCGCACGGCAAAGTTTGACAAAATTATATGGTGGATTCCTCCACAGTAGGATCTGGTCTTTTACTGCATCAGTTTACTGCACATTCCGCTGAAACGAAGCCTATGGGGCAGACCCAGTACCTGCTGGAGAGATTATTTTTCATGGTTAGCATGGAAATTTCAGTGCATTCTCCAGATGATGCTACAGTCAGTGGCTTGAGGAAAGGTGTACGGAAATGATTTTGTATACAAAGTTTAAACATGCGCATTTACCTGTTTTATTTCAGAATGGTTTCGGACCACATGGACTCTTCAGGATGATCCCTGTAAGCAATATTATGAAGTCCTGATTGTGAATCCAGTCCTGCTAGTGCCTCCAACAAAGGTTCATACTATTTCACTGCTGTGCTCATCAACTCATGAAAAATTGTCTTTTGCCTGCTTTACCTGTTTCATGTTTGTTTTCACAGGCCATCACTATAACCATGACAACATTTATTACAGACCCCCTGAAACAATTTGGAAAAGGCATTAGTGAGTTTCTCAGGGCTCTACTGCAAGACCTGCCTGTTACTCTCCAGATACCCGTGCTTCTTCTAATCGGGCTATCGATACTGGTATGAAATTCTGAAAAGTTTCGAATGGTCTTTAAGTGCTGCGTGGTTCCACAAATACTAAGTGTAAAATGAGTCATTATTTGATTGTAGCATAAGCTTCCCCTTGTTAAATTTAGGGGTGCAGTGAATATACACTTCTGTGCTAATATGGCAGCTTGCAATGTAAAAAAAAAACAATCATATCCAAGATTAATCATTTCCGATCCTTTTTACTTTTATTGTGAATTTGCAACCTACAATATAAAGTAAATATATGAAAAAAGAAAATAATAATTTTACTGAAAAAAGAAAAATACATGTACAATGATTTGGTAACCTAAATATTTGGTTGAAGCAGCTTCATGGCATTCAATCTTATTGAACCTTATTCAGTGTGGCACATTTTGACGTGGCAATATTTTTCCTTGTAAAAGGAGACTCAGGTGCTGCTCTTTTGAACATTTTACTTCTTTCCAGGTATTTATATACAGCATTGGCCAAGCTGCAGTACACCATGCTGTTCTTAGGCCTCTGCGAGGTAGCCGTCAGGATCCCCTACCCAGCACTACACAGCAGCCTGCTGTTCCTCAATTGCAGAAGCCAGCAGAGCACAGAGAAGAAGAGAGGGACTTGTTAGCAAAAGGTGGTGATAACTGCACTGCACAGAGCAGACACCATATAGGACAAGAGGTCAACAAAGTCAACCCGAGGGTTAACCAAGGGGACAACATATCTGAAATTCGCCAGAGGAGACCCAACAAACAAAGGCATGAGCAGCAAAGGGTATATGTAGAAACCCTTCGGAATGCAGACAGCCTTTACAGTGGGGACAAAGCAGACACTAGGCAGGAAGCAGCAGATAAGGACTGGGATCAGCATGTTGAGGAAGAACCTTGCATGCTTAGTAATGAGCAAAAGGAGGAAAATTTGGCATCTGTGTCCAGTGCAGAAAGAGAAACCTCTCATGGTTCTAAAATAGAATGGAAAGGTAACAAAACGTCAGGAAATACTGAGAGGGATGAGGTAAATTTATGTTTGCTGAGTAGTTTATTTTTAATTTTATAAACCCATTTCAATAATTTAATAATGTACCTTATTTACCTGTTTGTTGTAGGTAGGAGAGTCGGCAAGCAGAGATGCATCCAAAAAAGAAAACTGTGTTGAAAATATTGGCACTCCAGTTGAGGATACTATGTAGCATACCCTTTAAGGGTTTTTTTTTTGTTTGTTTGTTTGTTGTTTTGTTTGTTTGTTTTTTATAATTACAATAAAAAAATATTTTATACTCAGTCTGTGAGAATCTTTTTATTATTTCTAAGGAAAATTATGAAATATTTTAGTTCATGCAATGTAATAAAAGTTTTAAGAATATTTATAAAGGATAGTAAATAAGGTAGCTTAACACAGTAGCTATTAATAATTTGTGTATATTGATGCACTTGTATGCCAATCACCACACATTTGGGACATGAGCACATAATACTGTAAATATTAAAGTATGTAAGCACTTAACAATCAGGCTTAATAAATTTATTCAGTGGTGTCCACAAAAATTATCCATTAGTTAAAATCTGGCAAAATTATTGATGTTAATATTTATAGGCAACACAGAAATAAATAAACAAGCATAAATATTACCCCAGCAGCCTTTCCTCTAGTCTAGATGTATTCACAATTTTGCATTTTGAATCTCTCTCTCTCTCGTCCATCCTGGTTTCTGAGCATCACAAAAAAATCTATGTAAAATTATACACTACTCTAAAATATTAAGGGAACACTTAAGCCACACATTCGATCTTAATGAACAAAATGTTTAAGTTAAAAATCTATACTTACATGTGCTGTAATAAAAAATTACATTACCCTAAGGTGCACTGACAATGTCTGGGCATGTTCAAGCTCCTGGACAGTCTTGAATGCTCTAATACATAAGAGGTTCTCAATTGTTTTCAGACCTGGGGAATGTCGGGGCCAGTCACTGGCATCAATGCCTTCATCATCCAGAAACTGCCTACACACTCTGGCCACATGAGCCATCTGGCAAGTCATTGTCATGCAATAGGCAAGTTCTAACAATGGCTCTGGGGAGTTCATCCTGGTAACTAACACCATTAAGGGTACTGTTGGCTAACACATGGCATGACCCCCAAAGGATATTCCTCCCAAGACATTCACTGACCCACCTCAAAACCGATCATGCTAGATGATGTTGCAGGCTGCATAACAGTCCTCCATGGCATTTCCAGACTTGTTCATGTCTGTCAAATTGACTCAGTATGATCCAGCACTCATATGTAAAGAGAATGGGGCATCAGTGACGAACCTGTCTATTCAAGCTGCACAGAGCTGGGCTGTGAGCAAAGGTCGCGCAAGAGCTTTTTGGTCCCTCATACCACCCTAATGAAGCATCAAGAACAGACAGAGTGGAATCATAAATTTGCTGTTGTCTCTGCTCAAAAAACTTTTGATGCAGTTAAAGCTCACAGTGATGCTGATCCAGCATCTAAGGCTACATGTAGTTTTTCTTCTGTCATGCTTTCAGTCCTCAAAATCAAAGCTCTTAGATTCCATCGAGGGTGTCACACCACTCCAGCCTAAGCTCTCCATGCATGCATGCAATGCTGTGTCTTGTGCCAACTCCTGTGAATGTAACATCTGTTTGTAATAGTGTGAAGAGTGTACTGATGCCGTTAACTCTATGCAACAATGTGTCCAGGATTCTAGGACTTCATCTGAAAAGAGGGAACATGCTATTGTCCCAGGGCAGTGGGTAATGATCAAGAATCACACTGCTGATAAAAAAGAGGTGATGGAGGTGAAATAGGAATACATCAGGTTTCCCCTTACTTCCGACTGGCCCCAAGCTGCAATTCTATGCTGTTCATTGTTTGTGTGCAAAACCAAAACATCTGCACCCACAGGAGACTAAACATAGCAGGCAGTATCACTGATTATTCACAATCACTGGATTCAAATTATACAACAATGCACATGTGGCCACTGGGCATAGGGTTTATTTGACTTGAAATATCAAGAAGCACAGTAAGTGTCTGCAGGTGTTGCATGGGAACGACAAGCCACCTTAATTTGTGACACATGCCTTGTTGCATACAGATGTCTCTTAATTTAATATTACTCATTTTTACTCTACTTCATTTATGTGTATGTTACACAAGCAGTTGCCAATGTTTTTCTCACTGTAACCAGAAATACATCTCATGTTGTATTGTTCCTAATGTCATCAACCCATCAATTACTTTATTGCATGTAGAAATCCACTCTAATGGATCATCCTCTCTAAGTGAAATTTCCTAGTATAACAAATTATTTAGGATTTTCTCCCGCTTTCTTAAACCCAGACAAAATTTGCAGCCCACTCAATAATCGCAGACAAGAAGTCCTACAGAAAGCCTAATAATCTTAAGTTTTACTGTAATGGTACTTCAGATCTAATGCCGACAAGGCTTATCGGTCTTTTATTGAGGCTGCAAGAAGACCTATAATAACACCTTAAAGGTTGAGGCATATTTAATTTTTTGCAGAGATTTAAGCCACATTTACCTTTAATAATCTGGAGGGTTGTTGGTCATAGACTGTTTGGTGAACTGGTATGTCTGAATGCTGTTGGCTTACCACCCTTGCAAGTCGCTCAGGTGTGCAGACTGTGGAATGGTGGGACACTTTACATCCCAGGAAGCCCTCATGTCTGTGTCACCTTCTAGCTCTAGCTATGCTGTCATAGCTAGTCTTGCCGGAGTCCCTGTCTGCACCCCCCCTCCCCCCTTTTGAGCTATGTATGCCACTCCCGAGCTCACAGTGTACCGAGTTCCTGGTCTGATCCTGATGTTCTACACCTGGTTTGAGTCTCGTCGCCCGGCCAGGGATTTATCTGCATGGTGATAGTGAATTCATTATTTATTTATTTTTAATTAATTTTAAACTTGTATGTATGTATTTACTTATTTATTATTATTATTATTATTATTATTATTATTATTATTATTATTATTATTATTATTATATATTTTTATTAGTTTTTTTTTCTACTGTTTTCTATTACTCTCTAATGTGAATTGTGAAAGTTAGTTGACGATTAGTGAGACGAATTAGTAGGTTACCGTAGATGGCAGGAGTGTTGTGATTTCTGAAAAAAAAAAAGACTAAGTCTAATTAGTCCTCTAGCTGCCCATCAGCCATCAGTCTAATTTGAAAGAGCTGCTTGAGGTTTATTATTTTGCTAACTATAACTGGCTAAATGTAACAGAGTTCACTTGTTTTTGCTAATGATTATTAGTGATTACAGGAACTAAGAGTCACACACAAACCTACAGAGAGAGTGGACGAGGTTTTCCGGCAAAAGTGGCACCTTTTTATTGAAAATCGACCTTCTAATGGATTTAACACTATTAGAATTAAGTAAGAAAAGTTACTTTTCATACGCTGACATGGAATTAGATCATTTAATATTTTATTAGAGAAAATGAAATGTTTTTACATTCAGCTTTTATCTGAAGAAGATTTTCACACATCAAAGTCAATAACTTACAGATTTTTAGTCAATAGCTTACAGAAAAAAAAAAGAAAATTAGAAAAAGGGAGAAAAAACACCATGATTTGTGTCTTTGTGGTGATGGACATATGTTTTAATTCAAAGTCAAATTTGAAATATTGCAAATTTCCCAAAAAATCTTTGATGGTTTTAGCACGCTGGTTTCAGAAAATAATAAACAAAGGGCTGGTATTTAACAGCTGTATTACAGAAAAATCACAACATGTAAACTCAAGTCAGAAAGAACAAAAGATTGCAGTAGACAGGAATAAAGAAGGCCTACAGACACACGTGCTAATTCCGTAAGACGAGACAAAATATGTTCGTCATCAACCTTTTTTTTTCTTGACTAAGACGAGACAATGACAAGACTGCACCACTGTCCAAAAAACGCTGACTAAGACTAAATTAACATGCATTATTGTTGACGAAAATAGAGGAGACAAAAATGTTTTGTATAAAATAAAAACTAAGATAAAATCTCTCTTCATTTTCATCTACAATTGTCTCTGTTTTTTAATCAGCTGTTACGACTTAAAAAAAATATTCAGAACAAGATCGCGGCTTCGCGCTGTTGCTCAAGTTACAGGTCTCATATGCCTGTGGCTGCAACACGAAACTGCTGAACAATTGTATTATAACAATTGTGTTATAGTTAGCAGCGGTCTGTTATCAAGAAATAAAATAGTGTGTGCGTAGAAAGAATTCATCCACACGCCGCTCAAAAAAAAAAAAATTAAAAATCCTGAGCGCAAGTTCACCGTCTAGGCGGCTTTTTGTGTTAAATGATATTTCCTGTCGCTGTGCAGGCGCTTTTATTGTACATAACAGCTTATGTCCCAATGTCCGGTCTTTGCATTACGATTAAAAGTACAGTCGTGGCCAAAAGTTTTGAGAATTACATAAATATTGGAAATTGGAAAAGTTGCTGCTTAAGTTTTTATAATAGCAATTTGCATATACTCCAGAATGTTATGAAGAGTGATCAGATGTATTGCATAGTCCTTCCTTGCCATAAAAATTAACTTAATCCAAAAAAAACCTTTCCACTGCATTTCATTGCTGTCATTAAAGGACCTGCTGAGATCATTTCAGTAATCGTCTTGTTAACTCAGGTAAGAATGTTGACACGCACAAGGCTGGAGATCATTATGTCAGGCTGATTGGGTTAGAATGGCAGACTTGACATGTTAAAAGGAGGGTGATGCTTGAAATCACTGTTCTTCCATTGTTAACCATGGTGACCTGCAAAGAAATGCGTGCAGCCATCATTGCGTTGCATAAAAATGGCTTCACAGGCAAGGATATTGTAGCTACTAAGATTGCACCTAAATCAACAATTTATAGGATCATCAAGAACTTCAAGGAAAGAGGTTCAATTCTTGTAAAGAAGTCTTCAGGGCGTCCAAGAAAGTCCAGCAAGCACCAGGATCATCTCCTAAAGAGGATTCAGCTGCGGGATCGGAGTGCCACCAGTGCAGAGCTTGCTCAGGAATGGCAGCAGGCACGTGTGAGCGCATCTGCACGCACAGTGAGGCAAAGACTTTTGGAAGATGGCCTGGTGTCAAGAAGGGCAGCAAAGAAGCCACTTCTCTCCAAAAAAAACATCAGGGACAGATTGATCTTCTGCAGAAAGTATAGTGAATGGACTGCTGAGGACTGGGGCAAAGTCATATTCTCCGACGAAGTCCCTTTCCGATTGTTTGGGGCATCTGGAAAAAGGCTTGTCAGGAGAAGCCTCCAACAGCAACTTCTTCCAACAATCCAACAACAGTTTGGTGAAGAACAATGCATTTTACAGCACGATGGAGCACGATGAAGTGGCTCGGGGACCAGAACATTGAAATTTTGGGTCCATGGCCTGGAAACTCCACAGATCTTTATCCCATTGAGAACTTGTGGTCAATCCTCAAGAGGCGGGTGGACAAACAAAAACCCACTAATTCTGACAAACTCCAAGAAGTGATTATGAAAGAATGGGTTGCTATCAGTCAGGATTTGGCCCAGAAGTTGTGATTGAGAGCATGCCCAGTCGAATTGCAGAGGTCCTGAAAAAGAATGGCCAACACTGCAAATACTGACTCTTTGCATAAATGTCATGTAATTGTCGATAAAAGCCTTTGAAACATATGAAGTGCTTGTAATTATATTTCAGTACATCACAGAAACAACTGAAACAAAGATCTAAAAGCAGTTTAGCAGCAAACTTTGTGAAAACTAATATTTATGTAATTCTCAAAACTTTTGGCCACGACTGTAGTATCAGTAAAGTAAAACATGTGATGTGTATCAAGTTCGAGTGTATGCACTGTTTAAACGAGTGTTCTCAACTTCTCACTGATACTTTTGTGATTCGCAAAGTTTTGACAAGTTTTTATAGCCTTGATATTGTTTCTTATTCAAAAGTGGTGACAGAAAAAACTCAGCACCCCCAACCTGAAACCTCTTCCCCTGTCACAATCACATAATAATCAAAATAATTATTAGGCTTAAAAACAAATGTATATGTAAGGGAATTAAGTTTAACAATTACATGTAATATTGCTCCAAATATCATCAATCATGGTGTGTGCAATACCATGTATAACTTGCATACAAGTTGGTAATTTACACACACACACACACATATGTATATGTATGTATGTATATGTGTGTGTGTGTGTATATATATATATATATATATATATATATATATATATATATATACACATACATACATACATACATACATACATACATACACACACATACAGTTTTGATCTTAGGCTTTTCATTAATCAGCATTAATGTGTTATTTTAAAAAAGACTACAATTTTTTGACTAAAACAAGACTAGAATTTAAAGACTTTTAGTCGACTAAAACTAAAACTAAGACTAACAAAAAAAGATATGTGAATGACTAAATATGACAAACTAACGAAGCCCAAGACTAAGACTAAATTAAAAATAGGTGACGAAATTAACAATAAGAGACACACTGTTATATTTGAACTTGCCTTTTTTGTAAATTACTTCAAATAACATTGACTATCGAATGTAAGCAATAAACCTGGAAAGTTGAGAATGGTGTATGTCATGTATGTGTTGCAGTTACCTTATAACATTTCTGAAGGTCCAAATCCAGCCCTGTTGTGTGCACAGAAGGTGCAGGCAGCAGAGAAGGAAAAAAGCAACCTCGGCATCCCATCGCAGGCCTTCCCACTCCTTCAGTTCTCAGCGCTGGAAAGCTGATCCTATATTAACACGTCCCACTTCTTGCCTTATCGTAAGCCTTTCTTCACTTTCTTTCTTTGTTTTTATCCTCCATGTCAATGTTAAAACCGCTTTTTGCTAATGTCACACGTGCGCACTGAACACTCTCTCCGCCCATATTGACAAGACACGACCCTTTCTGCTCATTAGTTTTGTTTAACGGCCCAACGCAGTTTTCAGAAGCATTTCTCAAACGGAGACCCCACCATTAACAGAGTATAAATGAGCTATTAAATGCCAGGATTTTCTTCCTCAAAAATAAGTCAGCCTAAAAAGACATTAACACTAAATGTATTTTGTTCATTTGTCTGGATTTTAAGTTTGACAACATTATTTGCTGTTGTTTTACGCTAGAAAAATAGCCTAAAGGACTGATGTTCTAAATCAGCCGATTCTGAAAAAATCACTCTTATTAGATGACTTGTTCATTTGACTTTCATTCATCCTCATTGTCACCCGTTGTCACAAAACCGAATGTTTGTGAGTTTGCGCACTGTTTTGTCATTACTGTTCTTTCGTTCTGTCACCCTTTGTATATGTTGTTGGTGACTCATTCCCTGTTAAAGGAGGAAAAGCGGGCAGGTAAGAGGTCGCGCTGACATACATTGTGCACAGGTAGTATCTCTGTATTAGACACACTAGTTTAGGAGTGAGTGCCACCCCTTGTACATTTTGTGTTTTGGTTGGTAAGAGTAGTTTAGATAGGGTATTTTCTCTGTTGAAGACCTTTTGTTTCCACATTTTTATTTATTAGTCAGATTAGAGGGTCACATAAATTTAGTGTTGTTTTGTTTTTTGTTACTTTATTTCCTTTAGCCCCCACCTCTCATTTTGTTAATTGTCTTGTATATATTGTATATAGTCCCATCTTCTTTATTATTATATATATTTTGTCACTTAATTTAAAAATAAATGTAGCACTCATATCCCACCCTGTACGATAAGAGCACCCTGGGTTCGTTAACTAGATCCAAAACAGCTTAAGACCCTTAGGTAAGTCACCAATCACAATATACATTATAAATTTAAACAAAGAAAATTAGCAGTGTAAAACAATACTTAGTCATTGTTGTATTCTGTATGTGTAGTTCAATAAACGACACGAGACGTGCTTTTGAGCAGTGTGCTTCTTTTTACTGACTTTCGCAACTGCCAGGCATAAAATCAATAGAACAGCAGTCCGACACACAAGTCAACTTAATCAAACACAGAGTGTGTCAAACCAAATCCACCACATCCCCCTTTTTTTAGCCAAACTTAAAACATTTAACTTGCATTTGAAGTGATCCAGTGAAATCTCTATCAGGCAGAGACCTTAATTAAACATTTGACTGATTAACTAACCAAAACACAATTGTAAACGTTTACTCAAGTGTTCTCTGTAAACATCAGTCCCTTCAAATATTGACAATATATTGCTTAATCTGTTACAGGATACTGACCACCCTTTTTTTTTTTTTTTGAGACACTTCCCTATCACATGTCCATAACCTTATCATTATATCTTGTTGGCCGTAATACTGCCCTGCCACTTCTAGTGTGGCAAATTGGATGTTCAGTCATTCTCACCGGAGAATTCTCAGGTGGAAGGTCATGTGGTCTGAGTGTCTGAGTGGACATGTCCGAATGTTCATCATTATCACCACCTCTGCAGAGACTTGGATGTATCCTCCTCAAGTGGCGTTGATTCCTCCTGAAAGTCTTTCCAGCTGGGGTTTGCACTGTGTAAGACCGGGGTTCCTCTCTCTGACGCACCACTACAGCAGGCTTCCATCCATGCCTGGTCTGCATGTGTACAGTGGATCCTAGAACAAGCTTAGGTAGTGTCTTGGCATGTGGGTTGTACTGATGCCGCATACGAGATTGCAAATCCACCAGCCTTTTGTGTATATGTTGTGGGGTTGACTGTTGAAGCACAGCACTAGAGCATGGGAGTGTGCTCTTCAGGACTCTTCCCATTAGCATCTGTGCAGGGGATTCATTCAGACCTGTCACTGGTGTGATTCCTAGTGACAGTAATACCAGATGTGGGTCTGTTCCTGTTTGCATCGCTTTCTTCAACACATGTTTGACAGTCTTTATTGCTCTTTCAGCAAGTCCATTGGACTGAGGGTATCCTGGACTGGAGAATGTGAGCTTAAAATCCCATGATGCTGCAAATGACTTCATCTCGTAGCTGGCAAACGGAACATTGTCGCTCACCAATTCTTTTGGGATACCATGTCTGGCAAAGACTGACTTCATTTTTTGTATTACTGTGTGTGCTGATCTCTCAGGTAAGTTCTGTACCTCTGGGTTTTTTTTTTCAGATAGTCCACGAGCAGTAGATAAGACTGACCTCTCAACTCGAAGATATCCACTCCAACCTTCATCCATGGAAGTTCTGGAACGTCATGTGTGATGAGTGGTTCTTTCTGATGTCGTGGCTGGAGTTGTTGACAAGGCGCACATTTCTCCACCATCATCTCTATGTCTTGTGCCATTCCTGGCCAATAAAGGGATTTTCTCGCTTTGGCCTTCGTTCTCTGGATACCTTGGTGAGCTATGTGCAGCTTATCTAAGATGACTTTTTTGAAGCTCTGAGGTATGATTATTTTTTCTCCTACCATCACAATTCCGTTTTGTATGCTGATTCTGTGTCGCATAGGCCAGTAGCTGTGTAGGTTGTTGTTCACGCTGCGTCTTTTCAGCGGCCAGCCGGTTTCAACCTTCTTACACAGATCTTGTAACACCTTGTCTGCAGCAGTGGCCTCTTTCAGCTGTTGAAGTGTCTGTGGGCTCAATGCATCAGTGGCCTCCAAGCCATGCACAACTTTCTCATCATAGAGGTCTTCACCTTCTTCAGACTCTCCATTTACAGTTGCACAGGATAGCATATCAGCAATATACATATGCTTGCACGGTGTATATGCAATGTTCAATTCATACTTTTGTAGTTGTAAGAGCATTCGCTGCAAACGTGCCGGGGCCTTGCACAGCTGTTTCTGCATGATGTTCTCAAGGGGTTTATGATCTGACTGCATTGTCACTGGCTTGCCGTATATATACTGGCGGAACTTCCTCGCTGCGAAGAGTATGGCGAGTAACTCTCTCACTCTGAGCATATCTTTGCTCAGTATCAGTGAGTGCTCGTGATGCGTAACACACAGGGTGTCCCTCCTGCAGGAGACAGGCTCCCAAGCCGTCTTTTGATGAGTCTGCCTGTATTGTTAGTGGCTTTTTGTGATCATAGAACCTAAGCACAGGTGATTTCGTGAGAGCGGTCTTTAAACTCTCTAAAGCAGCACTATGATGGGGATTCCACTGCCCTACTACATCCTTTCTCAGCAATTGCCTTAGAGGCGCCGTGAGTGAAGCTTCATTTGGAATGTACTGAGCCAAGTACTTAGTCATGCCGAGTAGACGTTGCAAGCCTTGTTTATCCTCTGGGGGTGGCATGTCCTTGATCACCTTCACTTTTGCATCGTGGGGTTGGAGGCCGTCTGGTGTGATTATGTGTCCCATGTACGTCACTGTTTACTTTGAACTGAATCTTATCGCCATTAAACCTCACGTTGGCCGCTTTTGCTCTTTCCATCACCTTATCAAGGATTTCATCATGCTCCTGTTTTGTTGAAGCAGCAATGATCATGTCATCGGCAATGATGCGTACTCCTTGTATGTCACCAAAAGTTTCACAGTTTTTCTGCTGGAAAACCTCACTTGCTGACTTGATGCCAAATGGGAGTCTAAGAAAACAATATCTGCCCCATGGTGAGTTAAAAGTGCATAGTTTTGAGGAAGGTTCATCCAACTTAATCTGCCAGTAACCATCTTTTTCATCAAGAATAGTGAAGATGGACTTTCCAACCAGGTTGCTGCACACATCTCCAGGAGTGGGAATGGAATAGTGCTGGCGTTTTATTGCCTTGGTCAGGTCACGAGGATCCAAGCATACCCTCAGTGTACCATTCTTCTTTTTTGTTATGACAAGGCTGTTTACCCACTCTGTGGGTTCCATTACAGGAGATATAATACCTCTGTGTACAAGATCCTGAAGTGTGTCTTTCAGCTTGTCTCGAACAGACAGTGGAATATTTCTACATCCATGGATCACAGGTGTAACTGTTGGGTCAACATGTATATGATGGACTCCTGGGAACTCACCCAACCCCGTGAAGACTGATGGATGCATCTTGATCAGCTCTTCTTTTGTTGACGCAGACGTTTTTGCAAGCAGCTCAATCCTCTTCACAAGCTGCAGCTCCTCACATGCTGCGCTACCCAGAATCGGCATGTCAGATTGATCGGACACATAGAACTGTAATGTGGCTGTGGCTTTGTCTGTCTTGCATTTCAGTGACAACACCTTTTGGGGTGGAGCATGTTCCCCCAAATGCTACTAACATCGTAGACATAGGCTGTAGAGCAACTGGGCCAGGGAACTGCTGGACAATGGAATGAGGTAGCACATTAGCTTCTGCACCTGTGTCTAGTTTGAATTTTATCTCCACACCTCGGATGATGGCTGTTGTGTACCACGAGCTGTCCTTTATCTGTTCCAACTTGTGCACTTGAGCACGTCTTAAAATGCCAACGTACATTGAATCTGTTTCATTCATTATGCTATGCACTGTCTTTGCTCTGCTATCGTTGCGATTGACAGAGCGGCATACCTTGTAAAAGTGGTTGCTTTTGCCGCACTTATGACATACTGCTCCAAATGCCGGTCATTGGCGTGGCTCATGGCTCTTCCCACTTCTGCGACAGTTTTGTGTTGCTGGTTTCTTACTGCTTTTATTTCTTGCAGATGGTTTTCTAGCTTCTGCTGCTTTGCCTATGGCATTTATTTGAGCGTCTTTTGGCATTTTGCATTGCCTGTATCTGTGTTTTAGCTAACTCAGTTGCCCTGCATATTTCAATAGCTCTGTGTAATGATAAATCGTGTTCACGGAGCAATCTTTCTTTGAGAGAAGGGTTTGTTATGCTAAACACAAGCTTGTCTCTAAGCATGTCATTCTCACTTGCGCCAAACTCACAGTCTTTGCTTTTTTGTCTCAGCTCTGTGATGAATCTGTCCACTGTAATGCCTTCTGCCATGGGATGAGACCAGAACTGATGCCTCTCAAACACGTCATTTTTTTGTGGACTGCAATAGGCTCGGAATGCTATGAGCACGTCTTCCATCATCTGATTCTCTTCATCAACGAGAGAGATGTTGAGTGTGTTATACACTTCTAACGCCTCTTCTCCAATTGTGTGAAGCAGAATGGCAAGTTTGACTGTCTCTTCTTTAGCACTTTCTTCCCGTAGCCGTCATATACAGACGAAAACGCTGCTCCCATCTTCGCCAATTTTCAGCTATTTTCAGCTTCAGTTAACACTAGTGACGAGGGCGGCTTAAACTGTTCCATGCTCGTCCACCGTTAGCATGCAAACTTTTTTCCTTTCTTTAACTGGCGTGCAAGACAGTTCACATGAATGAAAACGGTTCACGGTACTCACTCTATCGTCACTTCTGACACCATGTTGTATTCTGTATGTGTATTTCAATAAACGACACGAGACGTGCTTTTGCGCCGTGTGCTTCTTTTTACTGACTTTCGCAAATGCCAGGCATAAGCAATCAATAGAACAGCAGTCCGACACACAAGTCAACTTAATCAAACACAGAGTGTGTCGAACCAAATCCACCACAGTCATTAGTGAATAAAGTACATGACAAAGAAAAAAAAATACTTTATTCTTTAACAAACTACTTAGAATACACTATAGTTTACTAACTTAACCTTTTCAATATATTCATTGAAATATTTTGTGATCATGACCAACTTAGTGAAACAACAGAGAAAAGAAAAACGTGTCCTGGTCGATGCTTGTGAGCGTTGTGGCGATAAACTTCTACCCCGCTTCTTTTAAATTGGTATAAACAACAAAAACTTAGACTCACAGGCACTTCGCAGTCCTGAATCCAGGGTCAAAGAAATTATAGTCCATTTATTTTACTCTGAAATAGCCTTTGTGATCCACGAACGCATGAGCACTTTTCCTCAGCGGCAAAAGAAAGTTCGGGAACACCACACTGTAATCCGTAGCGAACTTTGGATATATGCAACTTTGGAAACAAAGAAAAATAGAAAAATTCCACGAAAATCACTTTATTTTAAAGTGTCTACTGGACGCTGTATCCTGTCACACTGACGGGAGCAAAAAGTAGTGATGTTACCAGTGACTCCGAGGCGTGTGTCAAAAAAAATGAACCGATTTTCATTGACTCTTCAAACTTTATCGAAGTTTGATTCGTTCTGGCAAAATCACGTGACCACTGACGTCCGAAGCCGCGTTTCACACACACCCACGTGACTGCTTCGTTATCCGATTCAAAGGTTTAAAATTGTGCGCGACACGCGGCGCGCCCTCGTGTGTTGTATTTGAGTATTACATGGAATCTATTACTGTGTAGCGAGTTTAGGAGAGTTGTCAATGGAACCTGTTACCAAAAGATCGCGTTCTAAAATGTGGGAACACTTTCATTTGAGTTCGCCCAATAAGGTGGATATATATGGTTTTGTTGTGAAGCTTATATTTATAACTTCACTCATCATAGGGCAATTATACGATTCAGTGTAACGTGTCTTTTGTCATATATTGGATAGTAGTAATGAGTTGAAAAATGAAAAGGAATGCAAGTAAAGCCTTTTATGCACCGCTTAATAGCATGATCTTTTTAAAAATGATTCACACTTTATACTTTTGAGACAAGGTCTCTCCTTAATCTGTTTTTAGATCCAGTGTTTGATTTGCTCCCAGCAGCTGGTCTATAATAATAAAAGGTTTAATTACCGCTGGGTGTGAATTGCAGTCAAAAAAAAGTTGCCTTATCTTCTCTTACAACTTGTGACAAGCATTCCGCACATGCAGCTGACATAACTTTAAATAAACGCAAAAAAAAAATCTATCCAGTTATGAAGTGTTTTGTGTGTGTGTGTGTGTGTGTGTGTGTGTGTGTGTGTGTGTGTGTGTGTGTGTGTGTGTGTGTGTGTGTGTGTGTGTGTGTGTGTGTGTTGACAATTCTTTCGCGATGTCAGCCACTGTCAGCCAGGATTCCCACACAACACGTCCGCTAAAGTCCGTTTCGCGACCAAATGACTCCTTTGAGCCGCTTCATTTTAAAGTTAGACTGGAATGAGAAAACAATTATTGGAAAAAAAGGACAACCGATGCCAGAACCATCTGATCCTGTTTGGCTGGCTGATTTTGGATTTTTTTTTTATATATAATACGACATCTGAACGCGGTAAACACGAGCCTTCAGGGGCAAAATGCAGTGATAAGCCAACTTTGATAATCAAAACCACACTTTTTAATATGCACTTTTTTAAAATCATTAAATAGTTAATTTGCATTTAATATTAATGTTTCAAAGAATCTCAGGCTCAAATCAGATCGCAAATCTGGCCATCTTTGCAAAAAGTTTGGACACCCCTGTACTATACATGAAACAGAACATATACAGTACAAGGTGAAATATTCACCAATAGCCACTATACGGTGCTATTACCTCAGCAATAACTTATCTAACATCTAACACAGGTAATCGTGATAAATCTGATTAAATGTTATAAATAACGTATGTGTGTCTAAATACTAGTATCTTAATTTATCAACAAACATATAAAAAGGATTAAATATTATGCTACTAGTATGGGCGATGGCAACAATAAGCTAACCTTTAAACAGTTTTGCCCATGCTTATCATTACACGTGACCATAAATTTGTACAAATATAAATGTGATGCTCACAATTATTAAAGCACTTAAACAGTAGCATAATGTGTATTGTGAACATAAATAAATGTCTAAAGGACGCACACATTTTTTCCCAGATATGAGATGAAAGGTTGGCCAAGTGATGGGGGGTTCTTTAATGCTTTAATCTCTCATGTCTATAGTTTTAATACCATACATTTAAGACAATTGTTAGGGTTGTTTGTTATTGTTGTGTTTTCTTCATTTTTAATATTTTTTTGTACATATTTTGGAATTATTTAGTAACTTTATATATATAAAAAGGGTTAACATGTTTATTTTTACATTCTCTCTTTTTGCATTTGTGATATTTTTTTGACCCCGTGACAGATATTGTATCAATTGTATCAATAAAGTAACTTTAGATTTGATAAAAAAGTGCAATTCTTTTAAAATAACTATTTACATCAACTAGAACAAACCTGTACATGTTGTATTTTATTAGGCTATATATAGTGTGTTAATCAAGTTCACTAACAGTTCTAATAAAGTTACTGTGCCTGTCGTTTATTGCTTTATAAGCACGTCCGTTTACACTGTAAAATGTAATAAGTTGACTTTACTTAGAAAAGCTGTGGAAACTGATTGCCTCAAAGTTGTCAAGCAAATTAGATCATATTTTTTTACTTGATTTTACTTACTACTACTTTGTAGACTTAACTTGTGTATTTGTAGAAGTTACCATAAAACTTGAGTACAGGTAACTCTATTTCAAAAGTACAGCCAACTAACAGATTTAAGTTGAGCTTTGTAAGCAGAACTCAAACAAAACAGTAATTTTAACATGTCTGCTTGTTCATTTTACCAGAAGAATGTGTGGAAACTGATTGCCTTAAATTTCTCAAGCAAGTTGTACTCAAAACTCTAAGTTGGGAATACAAAGACAGACAACAGATTTGGCACAACACTAGAACGTTTATTCGCTCTATAAAACAATATTGAATCATTTTAGCAAAAAAAAGCACATCTCACTCATGAAATAAAACAATTCTAAAAATATATATATATATAAAAATATAAAAATAAAACTTTGTTTAGCTTTTTTTATATGTTTTCAAAGTGGTCCAAAGCAGAGTTTTCAAACACTGAACAGGTTTAGTACAGAATAACTTTCTTAGTACAGTTCTCTTTAAAATTCTCTTCTAACTCTGTAAAAAAACAATTTAACATCACTTAAATTGACAATTTTCAGAACATCCTTTTAAACAGGGATATCTGTGGATATCCTTTTAAACAGGGATATTTCTTTTTCAACGATTGGAAAACAGTGAAGTATCTGTAAAACATTATTTTACTGAACAATTTTCTTACTAAATACTAAAGACAGCTCTATTCACGCAAACTCAACTCGGTAATAGTTAACCATGGAAAAAAAAAATCACATCATGGCAATGGTCTATTACTGCATCAGGCGATTTTTTAGTGATTGGATTTTAGGTTTGAATGAATTGTGTCCAAGGGACAAAATCACTCCCTGTATGAAATCAAATGTGCTCTTCAGTGCTGCAGGATACACTAGGTTTAGAGCATAAATTAGTCCAAAGAGCAAACACGTTGCTTCTGGAAGATTTTGCAGGTCTTCCACAACCACTGTACCTTCCAAAATGATTGCCGTTGTTGTGGCATCAAGATGCAGGGAGTAGGGTATGGTTACAGAGTCCTCTGGAATCACTGTCAGAATCCCAATAACAATGTTGGACATGTCTTCATTTCCATCACAGTCATAAATTGGGAATGGTATATAACAAAAATGAGGTCAAAGTAAGCCACACAATACTTTTGAGAGCACATACAGTACAATGAGAAATTAAAGTAATAACACTGTATTATGTCTAAATGTAAAGGCATTTTCAAACAGGACACAGCAGTGGATGCAGGGAGGAATTACAGACATTCGAACCACTGCATAAAAAGACAATAAATAAATCTTGAAGAGCAGCAATACAAATTAAAACCTATTCTAAAACAGATAATTTTTATTTGATATTTGAAAGGTTATCAAAACATCATTACAGAGAAGAATACAATCATCTTCAGAACACAAATGAAGATGCCTTTGTAACTACCACTTTGATGCTTCAAATACTTCATAAAGAGATCGGAAAACTAATCCATATGAATTGAACGTTTTAGTTACAATTTTCTGAAGAAAATCAATTGTTGTTATGGTCAAACAGATTTAATTTTGGTGTATTCAGGTTAGGTTAAGCTGCTGCTTATGTTGATTGATCAATGTTTACGTTCGAGTAAAGTTTAGATTAGTTTTACGATCTCTTTATGAAGTTTTTGAAAAGTACAACAAAGCAGTAGTTACAAAAGCAGTCAATGGAAGGAAATCTGACAGCTGTCATCAAATATCATCTTTATTTTTCGTTCCAAAGATGAACAATGGTCTTACTAACCCTTTATCAAATCACAGAAAAAAATACTTACAAGACATGTCTTGTAAAAATCAGTGGGGTCATCTCAGAGGACGAGTGGTAGGCCACGAAGAACAGCTGTTCGTCTCGCATTGATGGATTTCTGCAGTTCTGAAAATTAACTATTATTAGTTAATAGCGCTCACAGACTAACAGAACACAAAGCAAACAACAACAGCAAAAGCAACAATAGTTTTACTATCGAAAAAGAATTGTTATGTGACTGAGGAGCTTACATCATTTTCAATCTGGTTCAGAATCTTCTTAAGTTTGGAGCCAATGTCTCCACCATTAGCCCTAAATATATACGATGAAACATTTAGTGAATCTGTCCAGTTCTTGAAAAAATTTAGTTTGCAGGTTTTTCCCAGATATATGACTGAACTCTAAAAGTAGGACAAACTGACATTAAGCAGTTAATTTTCACTGAAATGTGCATGTATTAACATTAAAAAGGGGTTCACAAGTTCCATTCAGTCTTAATAGTTAATGGTAAACAAACTTGGCTTGCTGTCTTCGAAGGGGCTCGAACCCGTGGCTCGGCTTGAGCTCCGAGTTCTATCCCCCCTCCTATAAAGAGCTGTATGGAGAAAGAATAAGAGGAGAGAGGAGGAGATGGGTAGGAGGAGGAATGCCGGAAGAATTGTTGCTGGGCATACACAAAGACTGCCGCTTAAATACGCTCAAAGAGATGATTGACAGGACTGAATGTTTAGGCTCCTCCTGAACCTACGTTTAGAACTTCATTTAAATAAATTTGCTTAAATGTTCAAAATAAAAACATATATTAAACCAATAAGGACAAGAATATTTACTCACCTGACTCTGTGTGAAGAGGGCTGGCCACCTTTCCACTGTATTCTTCATTTCTACGCAAGGCAAATGTAGAATTCATGTTCTGGGCTATCACTGCAACATTAAGACGACGTTTCTTCATGTCTTCCACCATCTCTTGCCTTTTGGACTCCATGCTGGCTTCATCTTCACCATCGGGGAAGTTCGGTAAAAAATTGATTTCAAACCTCTTGCGTCTTTTAATGTTTCTCTGAGGCTGCTGTCCTTTTCTTTTCCCACCATTTATGGATACCTCCAAACATCCAGCTTGACGGAGTTTTGAGCGGTAATTACCCATTTTCCATCTGAGGCTATCATACCACCCATTCCACCCCTTAGGTGATCCAGGCTGGGTAAGGCAGGGATGTTTTTTATCAAAGCAGAAGCAACAGCCTCAAAATTTTCCTTATCTGGATAAGCTTTGTAACTGTATATTGTCTCTGAGAGTTTTTCAAGAATCTCATGCTTAAGCTCTCCTGACAATTGTAGATATGTTTGATCTCGCATGTACTGTAGATTGCCCTGACGTAATCTATATTCAACATCAATAGGAAAAGTAGGGATCTCGAAAGTCTCTGGCCATGCAGTCCGTAGACTATGACATGAATGATCATCAGAAGACACAGACAGGACTTCAGTGTCAGCTGTGCTAGGGGTTGGTGTTGTCACAAAGGAGACAATCTTCAGTGTGGGCTTATCTGGCAAGTCAGCAATTTCGGTAAGATTCACAAGGGAATTGTTGAAGTCTGGATCCTCAAACTGAAGTGTGAACTTGTAATGAAGCCCCAGCTTTTCTTTAAGTTTTACTAACAGTGATTCAACGGTCTGTGGTTTCACAGGAAGTACGATTTTCTGATGTCATTGTCACAAACTATTACTCGGAGTATTTTCCTGGTCTCCATATTTGGTCTCTCTACAAAGGTTAAAGAATTTAGTTACTTTTCTTAAATTAAACAAGTACAACAAACCAACAAAAAAGTCCTATTTTCATCATTCAAAAAAATATTATTTGAAAAGTTTCACTCATCCTTGTACTTTAAAAAGTACACAGAAAAACCTGAATTGTCATTCATTCAGCATAGAATATAATGTTTGAGTGTAACATAGGTCCTGCCCCGAAGTTTATAGGCTGGCAAAGGAAATGGGTCATTCAGATGTGAGGGTTTGGTAATTGACAGTGATAACACAGGACTGCACAGTTCAAAAGAACGTAGGTGCTCAATGTACCAACATGTCAGATCTTTACATACAAAAAGAACATCACTGTTGATAACAATAATTTTGAAAATCTCTCTGAAATCAGGTAGGCCTGAACAAGTTCCAACAGATACAACCATATCTGGATTATACTTGACTCCATCAATGCTCACAGATGATGCTGTGAGGACAGTGTTCTGAACTGCATATGTTTGTCTCAGGAATTCCTGAATGTTCTCAGGGAAAGTTGAAATCAAAGTACCCATCACCTTCTCTGTCTGTATGGATGGCTTGAGAAAGGAGGGAAAGTCAATTTAGTAAGCCAGCAGTCTTTGATGGCGAACAGCCAAAGTTTGTGGAACATTTTTGAAGTTTTTGGTGTTATGGATTACCTCCTTGAAGAATTTATGTTTTCCCTCAAATCGCATCGTCCACATATCTCTTAATGGTCCATACATTCTTATGAGCTGCGGATAGTGCTCAATGTAGTGGTGTTTAGGGCGCAATGTGAAATGAGGAAAGACTGTTAAAAGTAAATGTCTGTGTTCTGCAATCTTTGCGTCAAGAAAATCAAGAGAATTCTCAGTGAACTTGAATGCCAATGCCATTTCTAAAATATCTTTTAGAAGCAACACAATTTCCCACGTTTGATCATTTTCAGGGATATCAAGGCCAACCATGAGGGGCAGAAGTCTAATAAGGCATTCTAATTCTCATGGGCATTACCCCCAATGCTGCCTTTTTTGGCAAATGTGACTGGGATGATCTGAGGCTGATCAACTTTGTCTGAGAATTTGTAAGGAAACTGCTTGATAGCTTGATTCAGGGATTCAAGAGAGATTAATTTTCTTGAGACCAAATCATTAATGCACAAGGACATTTCAATAGGGATGACACCCTCCATAAGGTTGTGCATTATGTCAGGTGGAAAACCACCAACTGTGTGAAAATGTTCCAACCTTTCACTTAAAACACAGCCATCTTTCACACCATACTGCTTTACCAAACTTGCATCATGTAACACTTCAGCCACTTGCCTGTCATGCTCCTGCTTGCTTCTCAGTTCAAATGCTCCTGACCGGACCTCCTTTGACTGGATTTCACTTCTCTTTGCAAAGCAGAACCGACATGGGTGCACAACAGTGAAACTCTCCTGTAGTCCTGCGGAAGAATGAGCACCTAAATTGTCAGATGACACAAAAAGCACACTTCCTTTCACACTGTCTCCTAACTGTTCAATGTATACACCATACTTTTCAAGGGTTTCAAGGTCCTGAACATGTGGCCGCAATATGTCTTTGTAACCATGTTGTTTAACTGCACTAGCTCTGCATAAAATTGCTAGCTGAATTGACTGAAGTGATGAACGATCTTTTGAGGGAAGGTTGTGTCGGAACTCAGAGCCGGTCTCCAAGTCGACACATCACAGGGTGATCTCTTCTCTTAGGCCTTTAGTTAAATTTCACTGTTAACTCTATAATTACTACAAAAATACTGAGAAAACTCCTCAGACCTGGATGAGAATGAGCAAACTTCTTTATTATGGTCAATCAGCCAACAAATTATAATTTGCCAAATTCAAAGTAACAAATTGCCAAATTCAAAGTATCAAATTGCCAAATTAAAAGTAACAAATTGCCAAATCAAAAGTAACAAATTGCCAAATTCAAAGTAACAAATGAAAACCCCCAAAAAGAGCATGTCATGCAAAATCAATCAAGAAAAACAAGAACTCTCGTGACGTCCTTGCAAAAATAAAAACCACCCACCTTGACGCGCGGACACGGGCATGCGCCCGCGTGCACGCACACGCGCCCCCACACGCACACACACACCTTCGCCCCCGAAGAACCAAAAAAAAACCTCAGATATCTTCTCAATATATACCCTGGCGCTCCTAGGAGCCCAGGTGCCATATCACCTTATTTACCAAAATCATCTCCTATGTTTTCTAAATACACTGACCCAATTTCCCCTTATTTCCCATTACCTTTCACCCATATGCCCATTTATGGATTTTCCTCCCCTTATTTTTCATGACCTCAGACTAAACACCTGGGCCTTCTTCAGTCTGCACAACAAGTTTATGAGCACCACATGCCCATATATGGATTTTCCTTCCTTTAGTTCTCAGGGCCTAGGTCTGTGGACCACTGTTTTTTTCATTCTACATAACATGTTATTGCTATGGACCAAGGTCTGAGAACCATGGTATTCTTCATTTTCCATAACAATTTATGAGCTAAGGTCTGGGAACAATGGTATTTTCCCTTCTACATAACAAGTTGTTATTACAAATGTGCTCAGACTGACTAGGCCTAACAGCCCCGAATCTGGTTGCAATAAACATCTTTGGCCTACAACATCACCTACATATGTCTTATGACAGCAATTGTAATATTTTGCAAGGCCTAATACTTTACTTTGGTTATAGTATTGTAAGGAATAATATTTTAATTATTTCTACTAAGATTTTTTCCAACATTCCCCCCTGTGAGACTGTAAAGTCTCACCAAACTTATGTTGCAGTGTTCTGGACTACCTTGTCATTTCCACTAACCCATATATCTATCTAATCACGACGACCTCTACCCCAACTTACAACAACTTACAACATTCCCCCACAACAAAAACAAAAAAAACCCATAATACATAAAACATAAACACAATAACATAAAACAGAATATTACTCCCCCACAATGAAAACAAAACCCATAATATATAAAACATAACGAACACAATATCATAAAACAAAACATTACTCAATGTCCACAATTCACACATGCTCTTTCTCAGAAGGTGAGCCAGGAGTGAGCGAAAAACCCTCCAGATGCCAAATTTGAGGGAAAATTCTCACTCTGCCCGCATATATAGCGCGGCAGTGAAAGCAGTGTCATCAGGGTCACCGAAACATAAAGCATAAACATACTAAAGGTATGGTAAACATAATAAACAGACAAAAAACACACAAAAACAGTTACAGGGCATAAGAAAACTAGCTGTCCCTACAACCACCACCAATAGTAATTGCGATGCATGGTTTAAATCCACTGTGGCGAGGGGGATGCGTAGGGATCTCCAAATGTCATTGTGGCGATAAGCGTGGAAAGCTCGAGTTATGGGAACAACCGCATCCGAATCACCCCCTGTCCATGAGTCCATGAAAGTGGGTGGCCCTTGCATATCCTGTAGACCTTGATGCACATCTTTGGTGTGAGATGTCCAGAGTTTATATACACAAAAGAATAACATACAGTACTGGTGTACGGCGGCCTGCCGTACATGGTGGGAAATAATATACGCATGTGCATGTCCACGTCCATATGTCAATGTCACACAAAAGGAACGATGTACCTCATATGTGTGTACCTGCAAAAACAATCCCTTGTCCAGAGATTAATCATTCTCGTGGCACGAATGAACCCACAGTCCTTCAGGGAGGACTAAATCTGCATGTGCAAGGATAAGTGACACGGGGCGTGTGTCCTCAAGCAACGTGAACCAGGTGTCAGCCGTCGGCGGGGAAGGGTATGTTAGCCAGGTGCAATGTGGTGATACACCCAGGTCGAAGTCCCCCCAGATGAAGTCAGACAGGTCTACCTCGTTGTCCAGTTGGATGCACGTGTAGCAGTAACCGGGGGCGTTGAGTCGACAAGCGACACTCCGTGAGCTCGCCTCTAACCGGGCACAAGTGCGGGGTCGCTGGACTCATCTCTGGTCACTCCACGGGTTCGACATAGCCTTACAGACAACAGAGAGACAGGCAATAGACCAGTAGACACAAAATACCAACACTTATTACATAAGCATATGTACAGAAAAGTTTGTGTGTAGTCAGTCTGGATTCAGTCACAATTAAGGCATTAAGGCCATCACCAGTAATATGGTGCCTCGTGTACACAACACTTATGAAAGATATACACACATAGGGGATACAGACAAACAGGGACACACACCAATATGTTACAGTCCTGTATACGCGCAACCAGTTCCAGTCCGAATCACTATTGTTCTCATCCAGCAGTGGGAAGGAGTCTGGATCCAATTAAACCAACATACACTGATCCTCTTGACTTAATACATAGTGGAAACTTCTAGTTAGGTCGCATCTGAACAGTCATATCTGTAGGGATTGGCGCGGCTACCGGCTGATACGCACAGGATCTACTTATGTTGCCCATCCATTTCGGCCCATGTGTTCTGGCTGCTGAACCCAGCAGGCAAAGTGCAGGACATAGATATGTATCATTATATGGAGATATATCACGCTCGTCCTAAATATTCCACCTTTCTCTGGCAGAATTGTAGCTTCTCTTTACTAAACTTGTGCCCGTTGTTTGCTAGGGCCTTCAGTACTGTTATTGAATCCTGTACACATTGCTCTTTCGATTGGCTACAAATCAGTAAGTCAGGCTCTCCATTTGTAAATTCACCAGATCTCTGGTCAGTACTTGGTTGAATATTGATGGATTTTCACAATATCCTTGTTGCCCTTAACATGTGAATGCAAACAAGTGCTGAGAGTCAGGGTGCAATGGGACACTAAAAAATGCTTAACACAGATCAATTACTGTATACCATTTTGTTCCCTCTGGAATATTTAATAACAAAGTTTGTGGATCCGGGACCACTGGGGTCTCAGCCACCACTATCTGATTGACTGGTCTCAAATCGTGGACCAATCTCCATTTATCTGAATTTTGGCTTTCTGATCGGACAAAATCGGAGTGTTGCACTGACTTTTTGTGGGGATTAAAACTCCTGCTTCTAATAACCCTTTAATAGTTGGCCCTATCCCTTCTTCCACTTCTTTGGATAATTGATACTGTCTCCGATAAAGTAATAGTACATTGGGTCTAACCTGTATTTTTGCTAATCCTGCTGACTTAACTAGTCCTGTTACATGTTTAGTCCACAGTTACTCTGGGACTTGACTTAGTGCTTCGTCTACTTCTTTCTCTGTTAACTCTTCCTTATCTGCCATCTGTGGCATCTGTATCTCTACTTCTACTCTTACTAGAATTTATGTTTGTTCACTGACTTACTAACATGGTTGTGTATGATTACATGATAACATGATTGTCCCCTAATCTATCCTTAAAATCTCTATCTTCTGACATATGTACTCTATGGTCTTTAGTCATGTTACTCACTACCCTTTCTGCCTCTTTTATCTTAGGCCCTAAATCTTTGGATTCAAAAACCTCGCCCAATCATCAGGGAGATGTGGGAGACTGCATCTCCAACTTGATACCATTCTTGAATCTGTTCAGGGAGTTCAGCATATGTAGCTACTCCTTGCTGGCCAATTATCATGCTGTGCGTGCTGATGTGATATTTTCTTCCTTCTAGTCGTTCTTATCATTATGATGCATATTCTTCATCTTTCCCCTTCATCATATTTCAGGGTACAATGCCATGGTCCTCTAGCTTCACGGCAATCTGGTCGTATGTAGTTTAGCCATGGTTTCCATACTGAGTATTCTTGTATCTTTGTCCTTGACTTCCATCCAATATACCTTGTCCAGTTCTGTCATTTCATCTTCTTGGCTTACTACTAGTTATTGTCGAGCTAACATTTCTGGGAGTGTTATCCACACTCCTGATGGCCCACAGTGTATTTTGGCTCTTAATTTGCAGAGCACATCTCCCCCAAGTAGATTGGTTGGAGTGTCTGGGAAATATAATAAATATTTTTTTCCAATGCTTGTAAGTATTGCTCCTGTGTCACTCAGGAATGGGGCCTGTACTTCATTTCCAATTCCCACCATAATTGGTGGTTCTTGTGCAGGATGCAATAAGGTGGCACACTGCACCAGCTCCCCCTCTTTCTTCTCTAGGCCTCTTCACATTCCTGCTGGGGCTGGGCCCAATGGGCTCCCTCCTAGTGGTGCTGGGGCTTGTCCTTGAAATCCTGGGCCCATCCATTGGCCTGCCCAATTTCCAGCTCCTTGTGGTGTTGCTGCGAGTGCATGCTGCATTCCTGACTGCCCTGCTCCTTGTTGAAACATTGGAGCAGGCATCTGTTGTCTTCCTTGGCTTCCCATGTGCACAGCGCAATCTTTGTCATATCCATCTTCCCTGGAAAAGCATCACAAAAAAGCCTTACGCTTCATGTAATTCCATTATGAAGTTTGAGTACGTGGCATTTCTCCCATTCTCATGATCTGGGACTCTGGGTGTCTCATGCACAGACTTTCATCCAGCCTTTCATACCTAATCCGCTCCTTCATACTTTGCGTGGGCAGCTTTTCCGCATGCAGAGCATGTTGTATGATGAGGCTCAGCTTTTCCGTGTCCCACGTGATGCATAGGTTTTTCACCTTGTCAGATATTTCTGGAATCATGAAATTCATTCATGAAACTGTTTCTCAAGTGTGCCTCGTACGCTGTCACTTCCCCCTCACTCATATCCTGCTGTGGGAATGAGGCCGCTGTGCGCGTTGTGTACTGTATGTCAGTGAGGAGATGGAGATATTGTGCAACTGTCTCACTGTCCTTTTGTTCCTCGACCTCAGCCTGGTCCCCATCCGCGTTGTTGAGGTGCATACTCGTTGGGTATTGCATTGGGTATTGCATCATAGTTGGAGGCAGTGGCTGTGGCTGTCATCATCACTTGTGCTACTCCTCCATTTAGAGGTGGCACCGCCTGAGCAGCGGTTGGAACCACCATGACTGCCGCCTGTTTTGAGGCATAGACTTTATCTTCCTTCTTCTTCTTTTCATGGCTTTCTTGTTTATTTCTTGCTAGTTCTCCCAGCTGCGCCTTGTGCAATTGCATTACTAAATCTTCTGCATCCTTCTTTGCCTCTCTCCTCCTCTTTCTGTGTAACTCTGTATGGTGTATTACATTCGCTTCGAAGGTGGCCCATGGCATGGTGTTTAGACCCACCACTGTTTCCAGTTGGTCTTGGACTTCCTCAGGGAGTGCCCTTTTTAACATGAGTTTAAACAGTGTCTCACTTACGGGTGTCTCATCCCATGCTGCTCCCATCTCCTCTCTCCAGGACTCCTGGAGTTTCAGTATGAACTCGGCAACCCCTTCCTCCAGCTTTATTTTTCCACTTTTCCTGGGTCTGCCTTCGTTGGGTAGGCCGTCCTTAACTGATCCCACAGGTCATTCCTGTATGGGACGAAGGTTATTCCATCTCCCCTTGGATCATCTGCCTCTCTTCCTAATCCAGCAAGGTGGAATATTTCCATCATTTTTGCTTTTCCTATGGTTTGGCATAGGATTGCCTTCAGATCTCCCAGAGTCAAACTTTGTCCGGTTGTTTGTTCCTCAAACTTTGTGATCCACCTTTGTGCTCCTTCACACACACTTGGCAGTCTTTTTACCAATCCAGTCACATCCATAAATGTCCATGGCACATTATGCATTTGCTTTCCTTTAACTATCAGGGGGAGCTGTGTTGCTCTCTGTGCTTCTGTCTCCTCCTCTTTTTCACTGGAGCTCTCACTTTCGGGGGCCACCTGCTGCGTCTCCCCACCTTTGCCTCTTCCCATCTGGGATTGGGTCTGCATGTGTCTGTTTCTTTGGATGTCGCCCCATTTTTATCTATCTGACTTCTTCCGTGCCTTCCTTATTCTTTGGAGATTTTTAAATTGTTTCTCCGCTCGTTTCTGTTCTTCCTCCAATTTTTTATATTCCACCTCCAATTCCTCCACCTTCATCTCCATTCGTGATGCCTGACCTCGTAACTCCTCCATCGTCACATCTGCTTTCTGGCTTCGTTCCAGAGCTTCCTTTATTGCTCTTTCCTGCTGTTTCCAAGGGGGTCAGCTGCACTTCTCCCTCCAGTCTCACTCTTACTCCTCTCATATCGTGCTGGGGCTCCACATCAACTGGGGCCGCCCTTGGGCTTATGTCGTCATCGCTCACCATTTCCATTGGGGTGAGAGACTTTTGGTCACTCCGTCCTTTTATTCTCTCGCCGGGCATCTCTGTACCTTCCACCAGCTGTTGATGCCGTTGCCGCACCTGCTTGTCTTTCCATTGGGTAATAAATTCCCATCTGCCTTGGTCTGTTGTTTCTTTTCTTGCTCCTCCTGGACCGCTATGAGGGTCCTTTTTGTCGCACAGTCGTTTGGTTTGCTTAGGGACCCCTGGGCTTCGCTTAGGTTCTTATGATGTTCCATGTTCCATCTGCCTGGGCTTTATTGATCCTCTCCTTCCCGGGTGGCAGACATCTTCCATTCGTGGCTTAATGTATTCTCTTGCCCAGGGAGTCGGTGTGCTGTGTCTTTTTAAACCTGGCGGGCGTGTGTATTCAGTCAACCACTCCATATTACGCTCCTCTGCTTGTTGCCTCGATAAGTGGGAGTGACCTTCCTCCCATCGGGCATTAGCTTTCTCCACCTCCCTGTCCCAGTACAGGCGTCGGTATTCATCATCTTCCAGCGCTTCCTCTCTTCCTCCTGTAGCCCCTTCTGGGCATTCTGGGTATTTTCTTTCTTCTCCTCTGCTGCCGCCCTTTACCATGGGGGGGCAGTCTTCTTGCTTTCCCTTGGGACGTTCTTTTTCTGCTGACGTCTGCCAGATTACTCCTCTGACTTGCCCTCCTGTAATCTCCAGTTCTATTTCTTGTGTTTCACCTCCTTCTCCCAACTGTATTGATGGATCCCATTGTACTCGGATCTGTAATGTTCGCTATAAGATGGGGGTTGCAGCTGCTCCTCACATTCACCTGAGGGTGGGGCTGTAGCCTACTCTTACTCCTGTTCTTTACTCTGTTCTGCTTTTAGCTTCTTTAACCCTGTAAAGCCCACCATTGCAGAATTACAACACCACCTTGTTTATTTGTCCAGTCACTTGGCCATGAACTCACCCTACCTGCAAATTTATTATTATTTTTTTTCCATGACTGGTTTTGTCAAGATCCGTATAAAATTCCTCAAAAAAGTTTCTGTGTTCATTACAATGTCTAGAACACATACATATTTAGTTATTTTGGAAAACTAGAGCTTATGTCCATGCTGTAATTCTACAAGTTTGGGCCAAAGTGGGAGTCAAAATAGCCTTATGCCTTATGCCTTACATAAAGACACTGCACTTCTTACATCATCACAAATCGAAATTTAAACTGTAAGATGATTCACTGTAATTCATTTCTAAATGTGCTTTTCTGTTAAATTTATACTTATTTTCAATTAGACCATAATTACAGGGACAGGTGCAAATGGATATGCTGGATAATATGTAGATTTCTCTTTCAGTTAGTCTATTCTTCCAGTTTACTGTAATAGTGGATACACAAACACACTGTGTAGCAAGTGCAATGTTCGCCTGTGCTTTTCAGTAGAAAAGAGCTGTCTTAGGGCCTATCACTGCAACCAATCACAGACCTCCAACCACACCAAAAGTGACAGAACAAAAATCAAAAGCAAAACAGAAACAAAAGCTCTCCTAAATATTTTCTTCTCAATACCCATATCAATAAATGCCCATTCATACATCATATAATTATGCACAGTAAGCAATCAACCTGCAAATGAATGCCTAAATGCTCTGTATATCTGATCAGACAAAGTGAGTACAAATACAGAAATTCTGCTCCTATATAGAAATTCTGCAATATTACAACATTTTCCTAAAAAACTTATTAAAATGTAACAAAAAATGTAAACAAAAAACATTCTCATGCGTTTTACTTCTCCCAGCATTTTATACTTACTCTCATCTTCCTGCATTTTACCTCATCAAACGTGCCTCCTTCAGGCCACTGCAATTCTCCTTTTGTCCGGTCTTGCCATTTTTTCCATGTACTGTACTTCTTAATTTCTTTTTCAGCCATCTTGTGCTTTATTATTACAATTGCAGCTGGAGTAATTAAGTTCTTTTACCTTTCTCCATCATGCACCCTTGTCTCGCCCTTGTGGCACTGTCACGTGGTTCTGTACTTATTGCAGTTGAACGTGTATTCTTTTTCTGGAAAACGGGGTTGTGCAGGATTCCTTCTAGTATAGTTCTCAAGAAAGACAAGGCAGATATCAAGATCAGAGTATAAGTCCAATAAGTATAACTTCAATCAAAATAAAAATTAAATTAAAATTGATTAAAATCAAATCAACTGAACATTCAAATAATTACATACTCAACCGAGTATTGACCTATTCAATTATTTAACTCACTAATAAATCAAATAAAATCAAATAAACAATCAATCAATCAAGTAATCAATAAATCAAATAAACTACCAGTTAAATCACTGTTAAATCACTTAGATAAATAATCAAAACAAATTGTTAAGTTGTAAAAATTAAATTGTTGTTACATTGTCAAAAAGGAAAAAATACAAATAAAAAATAAAAGTGAAAAGAACAAATCAATTAAATTGTTGTTAACTTGTTGGTAATTGTCTCATCTAACGACCCACTTATAACATAATATAACTCTACACGGTTAGATAATGCTCCAAGTTTTCAGCTTCTAAATCCTCTAACACTTAGAAAAGAGAGAAATAAAAAACAACAATCTCATTGGAACCAAAACAATCTCTGTGTGTGCGCGTGTGTGTTACAAATGTCAAGGTGATTCTAGGCCTTACTGGCACAGAGTTACAGAAGCTAGAATGGAGGGTTTCTTTTACTGAAACAAAAACACTACATTAGGTTTTTATATGTCTTAATGTAATTATAAATCATATTGTAGTTATGTCTAGTCCTGTTATGAATTAAAAACAGATTTGTATGTATGAATATGCATATGTGTGTACCCAGGAAGACTAGCTGATTGCATAGACTTTCAGCTAATGGGATCCATATAAACAAACACAAACAACAAAAAAGTAAAATAAAATAAAACAAAGACAAAGACAAAAAATAAAATAAATAAAATAAAAATAACTTACACCTGGTGTAACACTACTAAAAAAAACTTTCCCCAACAAAACAAACAAAACGTATGAAGTCAAAAAGAATGGCCCAAGAATTGTTTAAATTCTTTAACAAAATTAAAATGATTTATTATATGAATGTTTGCCCACTAGGCATTAGTATCTGCTCACAAAAAGAGAAAAACTCAGAAAAGCTGTTCTGTGTATGTGTGTGTTTGGGAATTAAGTCATAACATTCACCTGGCCAGATGGCCCTTATCGCTCCTCGTTAAAATCGTCTCCTTATTGGCTAAAGGGACGTCAGGGTCTCGCTACTTGTTACTGGCTGGTCCAACTGCCAAACAAATACCTGTTACCGGCTATTGGCTTCTAAGCTTGTCTATCTCTGCTCTATGGGGCACCTATTGGCTCATGTAAAGCTGGACTACAAACATGACACCGAATTTGTAGTTCATCAACTAGGAAGCGAGAGTCGGAAAAAAAATGGACGGGAATAAACTCCGTGTACAGTCTTCGGTCAGAAAAATAACTATTGTAAGGCGAACACAGCAATTTGGATTAAAAGGCTTAGATACTTCTTGGACCCTTGGGGATTTATTAAAAAATATTGAAAACTATGAAGCAAGGTGAATCAGATGAATCAGGTGAATCTTATTTTCACTCAGTGTGTCTCATACAGTTCTCTGTTATAACTGAATGCTTGTGTAACTTAAATAAATGTTATGTTCTGCTTGTGTGACTTAGCGCTTTTTTCCGTTGCAACTCATTTTATAAGATCTTATAAGTGCCATAAAACACTTCACAATTGCTTGTTTGTACTTTATCACACATCAAACTGAATCGTCATTCAGTTTGACAATACACAAATACACATGTGCACATAAACAATTCATACACATTACACACCGTACACTTATCATTTATTATATACTTATATGGCGTACACTTATAATATTTTATATATGGCGTACACTTATAATATACTTATGACCGTATATTTATGACTGTGTACTTATGTGCCATTTATGACTGTGTACTTATGTGCCGTATATTTATGATGATAACGTGCACGTATATAAACACTTATAACACTTATAAATACGGGGTACTTTACCGTACCCCAGGGGGCCCCCAACCAGCCCTACCAAGCAGACCTGTCTCGCTGGACAGCGGTATCTAGGGCCAACGCGTTTTCACCACCTGCCCGTTCAGTCCCGGCTGTGAGTTATATACACACCGGCGGTACGCCACAGGAATTTTCAATCCTTAATACCAAAAATATAAATAAGTAAAAAATGTATACACCAGAATTCACTCATGAGTTTTTTTCTGTCACACACACACACACCCCTCACTCTGTCTCTCGCTCGCTCTTTCCGTGTGTGTGTGTCTCTCACGACAGAATGCACCCATGAGATTTTTGTTCTGTCACACACACACACCTCTTCCTCTTTCTCCATGTGCGTGCCTCTCACGACAGAACTCACTCATGAGATTATGCCTGTCACACACACACACTTAGACAGAGAGAGAGGTGGTGGCCCGTACGGGGATCGAACCCGCGACCTTGGCGTAACAGTTGGCTAGAACCCAATAGAGAGCAAACATTTTGTGTTTTTTTCTAGAGGTGCCAAGGGGATTGGCAACCTCAAATTCACCCACATAAAACCCACCCATCCTGATCAGTGTTGAAAAAGTCATTTTCTTGATAGTGAGTGCCATCTCTATAGGACTTGAATTCATTAACTGATCGATCATTGCAAAGGACCCTATTTAGATTGTATTTAAATATGATGCTCTTCTGCTTATTGTGGAAAGAGGCTTACCATCATTGGTCATTGTCAAGATTGGGTTACTGTCTTTTACTGCATTAAATATTTTTCTCACTAATGAATCACAGCCACTCACTCCATGTTCAAGGAGAATTTGCTGAATAGCATGATAAACAAGGGGCTCTGAAAGAAGTAAAATTTTATTTATTTGTTGAATTATTTCTTGTGTAGCCAAATCAGAAACATGCAAAATTGCCTGCATTTTGAGAAAGAGTGAGGCTAAATTATGCTCCAATTCATGATGCAATACATCAAGGTTTTCATTCTCTATATCATTTTCCTCCAAGAGTTCATCTACAGGATCAGGGGTCAAAGGCTCTTCTTGCTGCACATTATCAACACTGTGAGTAGCAATGTGCAAAAGAATATTAGATTTCAATTGCCTCCGATCAAATGCTGCATGCTCTCTACATTTATGGGAATTAAATGTAGAGTAGACATTTCTCTCAAAATTGCAATTGTTGTATGGACACTGCCACATTCCTAATAAGAAGAGCTGAAGTTCTCCGTTGACGTCGTCTCCACACCGTGTCCCGTCACATTACGCATGCACAAGATGAAAATGCGTTTAAAAAAGAAATGATAAATATTAGAAATTAGTCAATCTTAGTGGTTTCCCGGTTCGTTTATATCGCAAAGGAAAAAAGATTCAGAACCTATAAATACATCGACACATCGTCAAAAATGAACTTTATACCTATTTCTAATTGTAGGGTATTTACTAAAAAAATGTAAATAATATTAATAAACATTTATTCATTTTATTATTATTATTATTATTATTATTATTATTATTATTATTATTATAATACTATTTGCTATTATTTTATAAATTCTTTGCTCCAGACATTTGCAACAGTGTGAACATGCCTTTAGTACAACACACTCAACACTCTTAAGTACAATGTACTAAATTTGTTTAGTTTAACTACTGCATCCACCTAAAAGTTCGCACTACACAGTCTAATCAAGTTAAATCAACAAATTTTCCAAAATCAGTTAAATTTACAAGATTCTCTTAAGTAGATTAAACAATTACTTTTTACAGTGTACCTCAAAGGTTGCGTGAATGTGAATGAATGAGTTAAGTCTGTCTCTCTATGAGGGGGAAAAAAGGGGTTGGGCAGAAATTAGAAAATAATGTATCTCGAGCTGAATTGAATATCGCACCAATTTTGTGATTGCCCTTGTGGAGCCGGGCCTGTCATCAGAACAAACAATAAACTGCCTTGTCCGTAGCGACTGAACTATTTAGAACTTGTCCGAACTTGTCTGGGCAGGTCTATAACTCCGCCCACATATTTTGTTTGTTGGTCACCAACAAACCCAGCAGGGTATTTATACAATAAAATATGATAGTTCATATTAAAAAGCAATATGCTGATTAAATATGATTAAAGCTCAAAAAACTGAGCTAAGGTATCTAAGGTATCAGCATGTGTTTTGAGTGAATCCCTGCGTGCATGTACAAAAGTGCTTCTCAGGAGCTGAATACGCGATTCCGGCAGTCTCAGTGCTCTAGCTATACTATAGTGGTTTTTCGTGAACTTATATAAGCACACATCTGACAAGTTTGAAAAGGTCTGCTTCACCTTGTCTCCATGAAACATGATAGGACATAGTGCGTTTATGTCAGAAATCTCAGAAAAAAGCTTTTTTTTTTTTTCAAACTTTTTTATTGAGGAAGTATCACAAACAGTCATGTTCAAACAGTTTACAGGTATTGTCAGGGATCAGCCTGGACTTCTGGCCATGTGCTACTCTTCTTGTTGTTGTCACATGTCTGTCCCGCCTTCGTCTGCACCTCCCTATCTCCACACCTGATTCTAATTGTGTCTTATTGTCTTTTGTATAAATGTGAGCCGTGTTGCCGATGGCAGCGCAGAATCATTAGTTATGTTTAGTTACCCTAGTCATTGTAAAGTGTCGTCATTTGTATTGCTTTAGTTCTCGTCATTTACTGTCTTTGTCTTTATCATTTTTTAAACCCCATTCATTTGAAGCCATCCTGTGTACCGGTCCATCTCCTTCCTTCCCTGGTTGTGACAGGTATTCCTCTTAAATTTTTGTTATTTTACAACACAATAAAACAGTCATGTACAATAAAATAAACAAATAAATAAATAAATAGAAAATAAGTACAAAGGGGGGGAGGCAGAATCAATCAGAGTTTGTAGCGATTTAAAATAATCCATGAAAGAGCCCCATTTATGGTGAAAATTTTCAGAACTACCCCTGGATGAAAACTTTATCTTTTCCAGTTTAAGCAATAACATCACATTCTGGAACCATACAAAAACTGAAGGTGCTTTAGAGGCTTTCCAGAGAACCTGAAAGTAGCGAAATAAATGAGCAGCCGGGAGATGTCAGTAAAGCATTTAAAGAAGAGGAGATACAGGACTGGTCCTCAAGCCTACACCATAGCAGTTCTTGTGATTGAAGCCAGTAAGTCAATTTGTGAATATGAGCAGACCGATAATACAACACAAATTTAGGTAAAGCCAGACCGCCACTAAGCGTAAATCTCTGCAAAAGTGATTTCCTCACCTTGGGATTTTTACCTCCCCACAAAAAAGAAGGAATAAGTCCAGTGTTTTGAAAAAAATTTTGGCCAAAAATACAGTGATACACTAAAACAGAAAAAGTAGCCGAGGCAAAATGTTCATTTTAATGGCGTTAATACGACCAATTAGAGACAAAGGGAGGGATCCCCACCTTTGAAAATCCGACTTGATCTGGCTAAGCAATGGGGAGAAATTAGCCAAAGGAAGGCAGCATCCGGGTCATGTTGACTCCTAAATATTTGAGGGTGGGAAGAAACGAAAAGGTGTTGAGTGAATCCCTGCGTGCATGTACAAAAGTGCTTCTCAGGAGCTGAAAACGCGATTCCGGCAGTCTCAGTGCTCTATCTCCTTCCTATAGGGGTTTTCCGTGCACACATCTGACAAGCTTGAAAAGGGCTGTTTCACCTTGTTTCGTTGAAAATGATAGGACATGTGTTATGTCAGAAATCTCAGAAAAAAAGCTTTTTTAAATTATTTTATGCTAAATAATGTAAAATATGCTTTAAACTCGAAAATCTGATGTTTTGTTTGTGCTATGATCATTTTCATGCAATCTTAGGTCTCAGCATGTGTTTTGAGTGAATCCCTGCGTGCATGTACATAAGTGCTTCTCAGGAGCTGAAAACGTGATTCCAGCAGTCTCAGCGCTCTACCACCTTCCAATAGTGTTTTTTTCGTGCAACCTTATATTATCACACATCTGACAAGCTTGAAATGGGCTATTTCACCTTGTTTCCATGACACATGATAGGACACAGTGCGTATATATCAGAAATATCGGAAAAAAGCTTTTTTGCATTATTTTATGGTAAATAATATAAAATATAATAGTTCATATTAAAGGCCAATATGTTGATAAAAATATGATTTAAACTCGAAAATCTGATGACTTGTTTGTGCTATGATCATTTTCATGCAATCTTAGGTCTCAGAATATGTTTTGAGTGAATCCCTGCGTGCATGTACAAAAGTGCTTCTCAGGAGCTGAAAACGCAATTCGGCAGTCTCCGTGCTCTAGCTCCTTCCTATAGTGGTTCTCTTTCATCATCTCGTGTTCGAGATCCACCTATGGGAAGGGCATCTGTTCCTGACCTCTACAGAAGCATCCAATTGCACCAAGTCTGGCTTGACAGACAGAAGCGCGTGCCAAAGGCCAGTAAGGTAACGCCCCTTACCCGAGTGCATAATTCACCTGCACACACTGCCTTTCCTCAGTTCACTTGCCCTTCTCGCGACTTCTGATCCTACCTCACAGCTCCCTGGTTTTTTGGACTGCACTTTCTGTCTTCAGGAGGACATATCGCTTGATCAGCCTCCACCGGACGTGCTCGTCCTCAGCCAGGTTAGCTTCGCGAGCCACCCACGCTCGCACCCCCCTTTTTTTCCGTAGGCTGCCCGCCTGCTTTTTTGCCTTTTTTCCTTCTTAAGGCGCTCTCCAAAGCGGCTCCGGCTACTCATACTAATAGGTGGACAACCTATTGCAAGCCTGCCCGGCCGCGTGCGGTGCGCTTATCGCCGCGAGAGATTCCCATCTCTACTGCATTGTCTGCACGGGTCTCAAGCATGCGCAAAAGACGATTGATCTGCCAGAGAACTGTAGCCATTGCCTGGTGCTCCCAAAAAAGCTCCTGCGTCGCAGGCTCAAGACGGCCACTTCCCAGTGTGTCGACTTCGAGCTGTCCGACTCGGAGGGGGAAAAAGGCGACGCTGCCACGCTCCCGGGGGCCTCCCGTGGCGCGGCTTCCTCTGACTGGGCCGACATGTGTCCTTCCCCGTTTGAGGATTTACTACCGGCCGACGACCGCTTCCCCGAAGGACCGGAAGGTTCCGGGGATGAGGCCGAGGTGGGCCTTCTCGAGCGCTCGGATGACGAGGTAGCCATCCCATCTTCCGCAGCCCCTCAGGCTCCCCCCGCTCCACCTCAATCGGTGCTGTTGGAGCTTTGCGAATGCGCCGCTGCCCGCCTCAACATCGAATGGCCGGCTCCCCTGAACGCTTCGGATCAGGAGAGGGATGTGTATGACGGTAAGCTTCTAAGGCCTCCTGCCGGCCTGAGGAAGCAGCTCCTGCCCGTCCTCCCTGCATGTGCAAAACACATGAGGTATTGCTGGGGAGATCCGCTCTATCTAAAACACGGTCTCGCAGGGCTTGAGGTGCAGGATATGGCGGGTCTGGGCATGGGCAACCCCCCCGTGATCAAGCCTTCCATCGCCAGGCACCTTAACCTATCCCTGGGTGGGCTGCTCGCCCCACCCAAGCCCGTCCTCCCAGGCAAGATGGATCGTTTCTCTGCATCAATCCATCAGGCGTCTTATAAAGCCTCAGCTCTTTCCATTCGAGCTCTTAATGTCTCCTTGCTGTTGTCCACATATCAGGCTGAACTCCTGCTTGATTTGGGCCAGCAGCTGGAGAGTGGGTCGCCATCCCCCGATCTCTGGAAGGAGATCGTCACGGTCAATGACCTCGTCCTCCGCAATGCCCGTCAGGCTGTCCAGGCTAGCGGGCGCTCTATGGCTTTGTCGGTGGTCGGAGAACGTGCGCTGTGGCTCAACCTATCTGGTCTCCCCGATAGTGAGAAGCGCCGCATCGCTGGGGCACCAGTTGAGCCGGGTCAAGCTCTTTTTGGCCCAGCCGTTGCGCTGATGCAGCAGCGCTGCGTTGATCAGAAGGAGGATGAGGCCTTCAAACTGTGTCTTCCTAGAAAGCCGGCGCTGCGCCAGACGCCATCTGGGCGGTCTCCTAACGCTCCTGCTGCGGGACGATAGTCCTACTACATGGGCAGGTCCAACAAACCCCGTGGGAAGCCACAGGCTCAGCAGGGCGGCCCCCCCCCCCCGATAGGCCCTGGGGTAAGACGTCTTTCGCCTGAGACCTGATGTTCGGCCTCTGGGGGTCTTCAGTCCGCGTTCATGGGCGGCCAGCCCTCTGGACACCCGTTCTACCCTCCAGGTTCACCCGTCAAAGAGACAGGGAGTCTCCTTTGGCGAGGTCAGCCCCCCCCTCGCTGGCGAGGGTCACCCTTTGTTCCGCACAGGCTTCACCGTTCCCCGTGTCACCCAGAGTGCGTACCCCGGTCCCAGTAGGGACGGTCGTGGGATCGAGTGCAGAAGCAGTGTCACCAAACACCCCCCTTCGCACACCTCTCACATGTTCAATAAAGGCTACGGCCCCAGTTTTTCACAAAAAAATGATAAAAACTTCTCTGGTTTGGCCACTGGAGGGCGCCATCACGCCATCAATGAACGGTCCGGCTGGACCGGCCCCCGGCATTCCGCCCCCATGTAGGGATGCTCGGGAGTCACGTGACAGCCTGGCTGTCTGTCTCGACCCCCGATTGGGTGATTCACACAGTCACGAGGGGTTACAGACTTCAGATTGTCCAATCACCCCCGCGGTTCAACGGAGTGGTCTGGTCCCACATGGACCATTCTGAAAGACGAAATCTCATCTCTTCTCGAGAAGGGAGCGATTCGAGTTGTACCCACGCATCTAAGCGATCAGGGGTTTTATTCTCGTTATTGTCCAAAGAAAAACGGATCTCTCCATCCTATTCTGGATCTCAGAGTGTTGAACAAACATTTACGGAAATACAACTTCAGAATGTTAACACACGGCTCTCTCATACGTTCGATAAAGCGGAACAATTCGTTTTGCTCGATCGATCTGAGCGATGCTTTTTTCCACATGAGCATCTATCCTCCACACACAAAATTTCTTCGTTTCGCCTACCAAGGCGTATGTTACGAATTCACAGTCCTTCCGTTCGGGCTTGCGCTGAGTCCGCGGACGTTTTGTCTGTGTGTGGAGGCAGGGCTTGTGCCACTGAGAATAGCGGGTCAGGATCCTGACTTACATAGACGATTGGCTTATTATAGCCGATTCGAGAGAGAATGTGATTCAGATCACTGCCCGTGTGCTCTCACACATCGCTGTGCTCGGTTTCAGAATCAATGTGTTAAAGAGCAATTTCACTCCCGCTCAGGAAGTCATATTCTTGGGTCTGGAGCTGAATTCCGTCGGGAGCCCTCTGTACGGAGAGTGGGGGCTCCACCCCCAGATATTGGGACTGCTCTGGGAGAGGTTCGGCCAGGCTGCCGTCGATCTCTTCGCCCCGCGCGAAAACGCCCACTTTCCTATGTTCTTCTCGCTTCAGGACGAGGACGCCCCCCTCGGCATGGACGCTCTGGCTCATCCATGGCCCAGCGCGCTGCTCTACGCTTTCCCTCCGCTCTGCCTGATATCCCCGACCCTGGCCAGGGTCGCGGTGCAGGGTTTATCTCTGATCCTCATAGCTTCCAGGTGGCCCAAGGCACCTTGGCTAGCGGAGATAATTCCTCTTCTGTATGCGGAGCCGTGGCCCCTCCCATTGCATACGGACCTCCTGACCCAGGCGAACGGGGAGATTTTTCATACTCACCCGGGCAGGGTGGCTCTCTGGGCCTGGCCCGTGAGAGGACGAATTTGAGCACGCTGGGGCCTCCCCCCTGTGTTATTGCCACGATTCAGAGTGCCAGGGCCCTTTCCACACGCTCTCTCTATGATTGCAAGTGGTGTGTGTTTGAGGTGTGGTGCGAGGAGCACCAGCTCGTCTCATATCTGTGCTCAGTCACTGATATTCTGGGTATTTTACAGGGCCTTATCGATCGTGGCAGGTCTTTTTCGACAATCAAGGTCTATTTGGCGGCTATCGCTGCATGTCACGCCGGTTTCGGCGACGCTACGGTGAGGCAGAACTCCCTTATCCGTAGATTTATGAGGGGCGCGTGCCGCTCCCTGCCGGTCACCAGGAGTGTGGTCCCAGATTGGGATCTCTCCATGGGATCTGGAGGTGTTAGCCCAACAGCCTTTTGAGCCCCCGGGGGATATCTCCCTCAGGTTGCTGTCCTTCAAGACGGCGCTGCTCCTGGCTTTGGCTTCTGCCAAACATGTCAGTGATATGCATGCGCTCTCGGTTCATTCCTCGTGCACCAAATTCTCGCTCAGCGGGGATAGGGTTTGGCTTAAGCCTAACCCGTCCTTCATGCCAAAGTGCTTTCCAGCCTTCACTGGTGGTGTGATTGAGCTCTCTGCTTTTCACCCTCCTCCTTTTTCCTCTGCAGAGGACCAGAGGTTGAATGCTTTGTGCCCAGTGCGCGCCCTACAGGCGTATGTGGACAGGACGAACTCTTTTCGGGGGAGCGATCAGCTCTTCATCTCTTGGGCCCCGCCGAACACGGGAAAACCCATCTCTAAGCAACGCCTCTTTTGCTGGATTGTAGAAGCTATCTCCTTAGCGTATTAGTCTAGGGGCGTGCAGCCTCCAGATGGCCTCAGGGCTCACTCCACTAGAGGCTTGGCTGCTTCGTGGGCTCTGTTTGGGGGAGTTCCCTTGCAGGACATTTGTGACGCGGCGAGCTGGTCCTCTTCGCACACCTTTGTCAGGCACTACCGGCTTGATGTTACTCGTACCACCGTGGCTCATGGGGTCTTGAGTGTAAGCTCTTCGTAGCCACGTGCACTCTTGTCAGCCCTGTCCGCCCGGCCTGGCTGTGCATGTTTTCAGGCATATGGTCTTCTCCCCGCCGTACGCTGGGGTTGGTCCATTTACATGTTTATTTACATGTTCTTTTCCTGCAGGCTGCCCGCTTGTTGGACATCAGCGAGGTTTTAACATGCATGTTGCCGCATGCTGTGTTTCCCTTTGGCTGAGCTTTTTTGCCCCGCGCAGTATGTTATGTCTGCTGCTTTGTGACGTGCCGAGCACCACCTTTTTGGCTGTCCTCTGGCTTACAGGGCCTCGCTGTGAGTGTATTGGGCAACCGGGAAGTCTATATCTATTACCGGGAAGTCTACATCTCCCATAGGTGGATCTCGAACACGAGATGATGAAAGAGAACATTAGGTTACTGTCGTAACCCCGGTTCTCTGAAACATCGAATGGAGAGATCCACCAAGTTTGCCCTGCTTGCTGCACGAGAAGCGAATATGTACACTGAGGAAAGGCAGCGCGTGCAGGTGCATTATGCACTCGGGTAAGGGGCGTTACCTTACCGGGCTTTGGCACGCGCTCCTGTCTGTCAAGCCAGACTTGGTGCAATTGGATGCTTCTGTAGAGGTCAGGAACAGATGCCCTTCCCATAGGTGGATCTCTCCACTCGATGTTTCAGAGAACCGGGGTTACGACAGTAACCTAATTTTTTCCGTGGACACATCTGGCAAGCTAGAAAAGGGCTGTTTCACCTTGTTTCCATGAAACATGATAGGACACAGTGTGTTTATGTCAGAAATCTTGGAAAAAAGCTTTTTTTAACATTCTTTTATGTTAACTAATATAAAATATAATAGTCCATATTAAAGGCCAATATGTTGATAAAAATATGATTTATACTCGAAAATTTGATGATTTGTGTGTGGTATGATCATTTTAATGCAATCATAGGTATCAGCATGTGTTTTGAAGGAATCCCTGCATGCATGTACAAAAGTGCTTCTCATAAGCTGAAAAGGCGTTTGCCGCAGTCCCAGCGTTCTAGCACCTTCCATTAACACTTATGTGATCGCCCCCTAATTTTCATGATTTTCGCCTAGATGACATACCCACCTAAAAAGTGGTACACATACTTTGACACACTGGGGTGTGGACAATCTCTAGTTTCTGATACAAGTGTCAGGGTGATTCTAGGCCTTACTGACACAGAGTTACAGAGGCATAGTTGTTTACCTGACAAACTGATTAAATACATTGCTGTAAAACATGTTAGGAGCTAAACAACAACTTTCACCAGAAAAAGTCTGAAGTCAAAAGACTCAAAAATGGATTTTATATGATTTTTTTTCTACAGACATGTCTGTGCGTTTTTGTTTTGCTTGTTTATTTGTTTACTGTATAACTTTGTATAAAAAAGACTGCATGCTGAATTTAAAAGGCCTATAACATAGGGAACCCCTCTACCTAGAAACCTAATGTGAAAAAAGGCCTGAAACCTGACACCCTGAGGCGTGAGAGTGTGAAAGTTCGAGAATTGCGCAATAAAAGCTCTTCTCACGCCTCTACCAGGCAACCCTCCCCTACCAGATGTGTCATTTTTCGTGAAACCTTATATAAGCACACATCTGACAAGCTTGAAAAGGGCTGTTTCACCTTGTTTCCATGAAACATGATAGGACACAGTGTGTTTATGTCAGAAATCTCGGAAAAAAGCTTTTTTACATTATTTATACTAAATAATGTAAAATATAATAGTTCATATTAAAAGCCAATAATAATAATAACAATACTAATAACTAGATTTGTAAAGTTCGTCGCGACAAACTTTGATGTTGGCTTTGATGGTGCAAGTATTCGCAAAGGCCGGTGCATTTTGGAGGCGAGTGGACAGAAAGATTGTGAAAGCTACTGGACCGCTAGAGTGCCAATACTTTTGGAGGTGAGCGGACATGAGCATGTGACGTGATCTGAATACCTGTGAGGTAGTTCCCCTCAGTGTGTTGAGTGTTTTGATATGTCACATGTATATGTTGTGCAAATTTTTAATTTTCATGTGACATCACGTGACGTGACCAGAATACCCGTGGGGCAGATCCCCTCATTGTGCTGAGTGTTTTGATATGTCACATGTCCATGTTGCGCGGATTTTTAATTTCGCTTGTTTTGGGGCCGGGGCTACACGTGACGTCACGTGACGTGACCAGAATACCCGTGGGGCAGTTCCCCTCTTTGTGCTGTTTTGATATGTCATGTGTCCATGTTGTGCAAATTTTTTTATTTCGCTTGTTTTGGCTGCGGGGCTACACGTGACATCACGTGGTGTCGAGTGACGTCACCAGAATACCCGGTGGGGTGCCAATACTTTTGGCAAAAAGTGGCTACTGAGGGTTTGGACATTTCATGTCAATACTGCAGTCATTATGGGATTCTACTTATTATACTGCATAGAACAGTACATGCAATTCTTAATGTTGGATGTATTGTGTGTGTGAGAGCTTAGAGGACTTTTTGGAATTCCCTATTCAAGTCTATGGGATGTTCGACCGTCGACTACCGGAAAACCGAAAATTCCGTCGAAACTCCGAAATAAAAACTTGGTCCGGAGTAATGTCCTAAAGAACCTAAAGATCCTAAAGATCCGAGTTCGGTGTAAATCGCTCGAAAACTTGCCGAGTTATAAACCTCAAAAGTTTATAATGGAAGTCTATGGGAAAAAAGGCCACTTTGAGCTTCCGTACCAGGAATGCCGGAATTCCGATGGCTTAGAAAAATAGAAGCAACAAACTTCAGACCAGGGTCTACGACATATCCGGATTTGGTGCATGTGGCTCAAACGCCCTAGGCCCGCATTTTTTAAAATAAATTTTGTCTAATAATAATAATAATAATAATAATAATAATAATAATAATAATAATAATAATAAGCTTATAACGGAAATCAGAATGTTGGCTTCTACAAAGCCAACATAATAATAATAATAATAATAATAATAATAATAATAATAATATTATTAATAATAATAATAATAATAATAATAATAAGCTTATAACGCAAATCAGAATCTTTTTTACATTATTTTATGCTAAATAATGTAAAATATAATAGTTCATATTAAAAGCCAATAATAATAATAACAATAATAATAACTAGATTTGTAAAGTTTGTCGCAACAAACTTTGATGTTGGCTTTGACGGTGCAAGTATTCGCAAAGGCCGGTGCATTTTGGAGACGAGTGGACAGAAAGATTGTGAAAGCTACTGGACCGCTAGGTTGCCAATACTTTTGGAGGTGAGCAACATGAGCATGTGACGTGATCCGAATACCCGTGGGGCAGTTCCCCTCATTGTGCTGAGTGTTTTGATATGTCACATGTCCATCTTGTGCAAATTTTTAATTTTGCTTGTTTTTGGGGCGGGGCTACATGTGACATCACATGACGTCACATGACGTGACCATAATACCCGTGGGGCCGTTCCCCTCATTGGGCTGAGTGTTTTGATATGTCACATGTCCATGTTGTGCAAATTTTTAATTTAGCTTGTTTTTGGGGCGGGGCTACATGTGACATCACGTGACGTCACGTGACGTGACCAGAATACCCGTGGGGCAGTTCCCCTCATTGTGCTGAGTGTTTTGATATGTCACATGTCCATTTTGTGCAATTTTTTTGATTTCGCTTGTTTTGGGGGCATGGCTACACGTAACGTCACGTGACGTGACCAGAATACCCCTGGGACAATTCCCCTCAATTTGCTGAGTGTTTTGATATGTCACATGTCCATGTTGTGCAAATTTTTGATTTCACAGAAGCAACAAACTTCAGACCAGGGTCTACGACATATCCGAATTTGGTGCATGTGGCTCGAACGCCCTAGGCCCCATTTTTTAAAATAAATTTTTGTCTAAGAATAATAATAATAATAATAATAAGCTTATAACGGAAATCAGAATGTTGGCTTCTACAAAGCCAACATAATAATAATAATAATAATAATAATAATAATAATAATAATAATAAGCTTATAACGTAAATCAGAATGTTGGCTTCTACAAAGCCAACATAATAATAATAATAATAATAATAATAATAATAATAATAATAATAATAATAAGATTATAACGTAAATCAGAATGTTGGCTTCTACAAAGCCAACATAATAATAATAATAATAATAATAATAATAATAATAATAATAATAATAATAATAAGCTTATAACGGAAATCAGAATGTTGGCTTCTACAAAGCCAACATAATAATAATAATAATAATAATAATAATAATAATAATAAGAAGAAGAAGAAGAAGAAGAAGAAGAAGAAGAAAAAGAAGAAGAAGAAGCTTATAATGGAAATCAGAATGTTGGCTTCTACAAAGCCAACATAATAATAACTAGAACGGTACATTTCCTAAAGAAAATGTGAATGTGCTTACACGTGGCAAGTTCCCCTCATCGTGCTGAGTGTTTTGATATATAACATGTCCATGTTGTGCTAAAACGTTTTTATTTCGCTAATTTTGGGGGTGGGGCTACATGTGACGTCAGTTCCCCTCATCGTGCTGAGAGTTTTGATATATGACATGTCCATGTTGTGCTAAAGATTTTGATTTCACTTGAATTTTCGCCTGCGTATCACTTAGACTTCACCACTGCCGTATACTCACTAGGAAAGACCAAGGATTTCTGTATACCCACTTAAAAAGTGTGAGGATACGTAACAATATCGTTTTGTGACAGAACTTTCATTCATAAATTCATCCCGTCTGTGTTGCGAACACAAACTGTGATTGCGATTGCAAATCACTAACGTTTTTGGACCATTGGGGCTTCCGTGGCCTGTGACCTGACCTGAGGTCACCTACCAAGGGGGAAAATAAAGTAAAAGAAGATATGAAACGAAAGCAGACTCAAACTACACTCTTTGAGTGTTTTCGGAAGCCTGCGCCTAAAGCTACAGCATCTTCGGGTGACATTTCACCCACAGCCTGAGTACAAATGTATTTGGAAAGCCTTGTAAACTACCAGTTCATTCAGTTCATAATATTCTGCAATGAAAATTAGTGTTGGTGATAGAACTGAACAAATGTTTATTGTTCACTTCTTAAATGTACATTGAAAATTGACAGCTGATAAAACCTGTGCTCCAGGTCCCATATTCATATAACATTTAAGGCTAAATGTAGCTCTTAATGGGACAGTATAGTTCACCCAAAAATGAAAATTTTGTTATTTTTCAAAATATCATGTTTTGTGTTAAACAGAAGAAAGAAACTCGTACAGTTTTGGAACAAATTGAGGTTGAGGAAATAACACAATTTTCATTTTTGGGTGAACTATACCTTTACATTTAGCCTTAAATCTTATATGAATATGGGACCTGGAGCACAGGTTTTACCAGCTGTTTGTCTTTTGTTGCTTATAATAAATTGGAATGTTGATAACACATAAGCAGTCTTTAATAATGCTCTCAATTACATGTAGATGCATATTTTATACATTAGTGAGTGTGGTGGTGCCTATGGGGTGTTGCTGTAGGATGGGAGGGGGAAAAAAATCACAGTATACTCACTGAGATAATAACAGAAGACAGGACTATACACAAAAACATACAGTACAAGAGATAGGACTCTACATAGTACACGATACACCACATTTCAGAAAAATGAAGGACTCCTAATACATATGCATTTACTGATAGTGAAGGTTGAAAAGGTGGGTCTTAAGCCTTGATTTAAATTCAGACAAAGTGGTGATGGTTCTGAGTGCAATAGGTAGGTAGTTCCATAGTGTTGGACAAATGACAGAAAAGGATCTGCCACCCGCAGAGGATAAACGGTATCTAGGAATACAAAGAAGTTCAGAATTTGAAGACCGGAGTGATCGTGAAGGTACATAGGATGAGAGAAGATCGGAAAGATGGGGGGGGGGGGGGGGGGTAGCCAAGTTTTATATGTACTGTAAATGTGGGATTGAGTGAGCTGATAGACCAGAGAAGAATGAATTGCAGTAATCGAGACAGGATGAAATCAGAGCATGTACTAATGTTTTGGCATCATTTCGGCAGATAAAAGGTCGCAGTTTGGCAATGCGTTGTAAATGAAAAAAAGACGTTTTGGAGAGGCTGCGAATTTGGGCATCAAAGAATAATGAGGGGTCGAATATGGTACCTAAATTTCTAACAGTAGCCGAGGGGAAAATCGTAGTAGCATCCAGATCAAGACTAAAGTCCACAGAGTTGTATTTTATTAGAGATGGAGGACCAGTTATTAGAATGTCAGTTTTACCCAGACTCAGGCTAAGAAAATTTGAGTGTAGCCATAGTTTTAACTCACTAACACAAGAGGAGACTGAGGATTTTACATTAACAGAAACTGGTTGACAGGAAGTATATAACTGAATATCATCAGCATAACAATGATAACTAAAACCATGTCGGCGAATGATGTTGCCAAGCGGCTGAATGTACAGAATGAATAGTAGTGGGCCAAGAACAGAGCCCTGTGGGACACCCTGCTTAAGTAAGTCAGTAGGAGATTTGGAATTGTGTATGGAGATGTGATATTACCTGCCCGTGAGATAAGAGGAAAACCAGGATAGTGCAGAGCCTGATATGCCAAATTCTGCTAAGTGGGAAAGTAACATCTTATGACAGACAGTATTAAAGGCAGAGCTGAGATCTAATAACAGACGTATAGAGAGACTACCTGAGTCTCCAGTGAGTAAAAGATCACTAACAACCTTTACTAGCGCGGTCTCCGTGCTATGCTGTTAGCGGAAGCCAGATTGAAAAATATCGAAGAGGTTGTTACCAGCTAGGAATGATTGCAGCTGAGAGGCCACAACCTTTTCCATAATCTTCTATACAAATGGCAGGTTGGAAATAGGGCGGTAGTTGGATAAGTCTGCCGGGTCCAGATTAGTCTTTTTGAGTATGGGAGTAACAGCAGCAGTCTTAAGTGACACAAGTAGAGGAGATAAATGACATATTAATAAGGTGGGAAATGGGGGCAGAAATAGCCGATGTACAGTCTTTTAGCAGGAAAGTAGGCGCAGGATCAAGAATACATGATGAGGAGTTAGATTTTTGTATTAGCTCAGTGATTAATGAGGAATTGGTTAAGGCTAGGGTTGTCAGAATTATTAGATTGAGATTTCATATGCTTATCGGTAGTTGGTTCCTCACCAAATGTCGCATACAGAGTATCTAGCTTACCCTGGAAATGGTTCAGGAATGAGCAGCACATAACCATGGATTCAGAGTCACTAAGGGTGCTTTCACACCTATAGTTCGGTTCATTTGGTCCGGACCAAAAGCAAAAAATGATACATTGTAGCTTTTTATCAGTTTTGGTTCCTTTTCACACCACACTGGTCGTTCTGTTCCGCACCAGTTGAAACGAACCAAAATGCAGTCATGTGATAAAATCCACATCACTCATTGGCCACATGTCTTTGAGCGTATTTCCTAAACTGCTTCTCGATTGGTCAGAATAAACGTGCGGGAAATTTCAACAAAAACTCCGGAAGTAAACAAAAAGAGGAAAATACAGGAAAATACAGCATACAGTACACCGTGGAGAGACGACTGTGTGCTGCAATTATGTTTGTGGTTGTAATCTACTACATCGCTTGTATACAGCATTCTATGCAAAGTCTTAATTTTCAGAATGAAGCGCAGATGCGGCTTGAAAATATAATTTTAATGCAAACGGCGAAGACGCATCGCAAGACACTTCAGGAGGCGGCAAGCATTACTTTTGCGAAACTGTGACATGCTTATCTTCTGAAAATATTGCCAACGACCCACTACGGCAGCTGGTTTAGTCCAAAATGCGCAATACTTTTTGAAGTAAGGTCTATTCGATCTTGGATCGTGTTCTCACCACAAACAAACCGTACCAGAGTTCGTTTGAAAGCGTACCGAGACCACCTCTTCAAGGAGGTCTCGGTACGCTTGTTTGGTCCGCTTGTTTGGTCCGCTTTTGGTGCGCACCAGAGTTCGATTGCTGCATTCTCACCTGCCCAAACAAACCGATTCAACCGAACTAAACAAGGCAGGTGTGAAAGCACCCTAAGGCTGTGCTTTGGTGCTTGAATCAGTTTATTAATTGTGCTAAATAACATTTTGGGCCTATTGCTTGCTTTGTTAATGATGCATGTTTTCCTGAAGAGACGTTCATGTTGTCTACATTTTACCTTCAAATCTCGAAGCTCTGCATTAAACCACGGGGAGGAATGGGACATAGGGACAGACCTAATCTTAGTTGGGGCAAACTCATCCAACAATTTTTCAACAAAACAGCAATACTTGTCATAAATCATACATGGGCAAGTTAAATTTAGCACATCAGAAAGAGTAGAGGAAGCAACAGAATCACAAAAGGAGCTAGTGTCAACAGTATTTAAATGACGATAACGTATGGTTAGATTTATGATGTGGTTGACTGGACAGATAAATGTAAAATCAAAGGAAATTAGTCTATGGTCAGAAAGAGGGGTAGCTAAACTGTCAACAGCGATATTATTCAGACCAGATGTACAAACAAGATCAAGCTTGTGACCATGAGTATGAGTTGGAAATTGAACATGCTGGATGAGGTCAACATAGTCAAAGACAACATTTAGCTGAGTAGCAGTGGAGCAAGCAGTATCAACATGAATGTTGAAATCACCAAGAAGAATAACTTGGGATGACACAGCACATGCTTGGGTTAGTAATTCTCTGAGTTCTGAGAAAAAATCACTTTGTTGTTTAGATGGTCTGTAAATTAATATAAGTACAATGGGATGTTTGATACCATGCTTCATAACCATGTACTCAAATGTTGTGGTATTGTGAAAAACCAATTTAGAGACAGTTAATGACGCACGAAAAATGACAGCAAGACCACCCCCTTTACCAGTTGTACGTGATTCTGACATATGTTGGTATCCAATAGGGGTAAGCAGATTCAGGTGGATAAAATCATCTGGTACCTGCCAAGTCTCTGTGAGAAATAACATATCAAATTTATTGTCAACTATTAGCTCATTCATATAGGTGCCTTTGTCTGAGATAGATCGACAATTTAGAATGGCACAGTGTTTATTTGTTCCATTGACAGTAGGGGTATGCTTCATCACAGAGTCATATTAATGTTGACAAGGAAGCGATGTCGATTATGAGAACGCGCCGACTGTTTCATAGCCCTGCTACTAGACCAGATAGAGGGGATCGCAGACGATGATGACTGATGAAGGACGTATCTCCTTCTGGAAGAGCGATGTAAATATCTTGGGCGACGAAGGATACCAGATGAATGGCAATGGTCATACGTCGTGGGCTTGAGGCGCCATTATCCATTAAGAGCCATTAGCTCGCAGGGCCTGTATTCGATTTCCATATGAGTGTTGAAACCAAAAGTAGCCAGAAAAGAGCCATGGAAAAGTCAGCCGACAGCAATACCATGTTAGCCAGAACCGAACCGAACCCAACATCAACAAAAGCACACGGAAGGGCAGCTACCTGACCAAACAGTATGCTAACAGACAATCCACAAGTAGAGTGTTAAGTCACCTCATATTTAGTCAGATTGATGGAGGATCAAGAGGGCAGAGGGCAGAGGTCTTGCGATAAACTAGAAACCAAACTTTTCCTGCCGCTAAAAAACTCTCCAACACGGCGAAAGGCAAAAGATAAAGTCCAAACATATGGAGATTCCTCACATCGGGAAGTAATCCAAACAATAATTCCGAAATGTGAATTAACGCAGCAGGCAAACAAAACAAAACAAAACAAAACAATAACCCAGCAATATGTTGATAAAAATATGATGTATACTCGAAAATCTGATGATTTGTGTGTGGTATGATCATTTTAATGCAATCATAGGTATCAGCATGTGTTTTGAGTGAATCCCTGCATGCATCTACAAAAGCTTCTCAGGAGCTGGAAAGGCGTTTGCCACAGTCTCAGCGCTCTAGCGCCTTCCTTTAATGGTTTTTCATGAAACCTTATATAAGCACACATCTGACAAGCTTGAAAAGGGCTGTTTCACCTTGTTTCCATGAAACATGATAGGACACAATGTGTTTATGTCAGAAATCTCGGAAAAAAGCTTTTTTACATTATTTATGCTAAATAATAGTTAATTGTAAAGGCCAATATGTAGATAAAAATATGATTTAAACTTGAAAATCTGATGATTTATGTGTGCTATGATCATTTTCATTAGGTATCAGCATGTGTTTTGAGTGAATCCCTGCCTGCATGTACAAAAGTGCTTCTCAGGAGCTGAAAACGTGATTCTGGCAGTCTCAGCCTCTAGCTTCTTCTTATAGTGGTTTTGCGTGCACACATCTGACAAGCTTGAAAAGGGCTGTTTCCCCTTGTTTCGATGCAACATGATAGGACACAGTGTGTTTATGTCAGAAATCTTGGAAAAAATCTTTTTAACATTATTTTATGGTAAATAATATAAAATATAATAGTTCAAATTTAAGCCCAATATGTTAACAAAAATATGATTTAAACTCGAAAATCTTATGATTTGTGTATGCTATGATCATTTTCATGCATTCTTAGGTAGTGTTGTAGTACTCGAGATCGGTCTTGGTCTCGTCTCGGATTCGACCGCATTTTTACTCGGTCTCGTCTCGGACGAAGAGGACTCAGGATTTCATTTCAAGACCGGTCAAGACCAAAACTGAGGGCATATCACGAAATTATTTGTTAACATCATTACTGTGATTGGACAAACTTCCAACCAAGAGCTTGACTTGTGTTTAATTTTAAATGTTTTTAGTTTTTAACTCCCCTCCGCGCGCTGCACCACGCCGCCAACCCCCAACCCCCACATCGCATCACACTCCACACGTGAAAGCGGGAGACAGGAGAGCAAGCTGTGCCGTCACCATGACCATGGCTGTCGGAGAGATGTCAGCCAAATCTTTTGTTATACAATTTGGCTACCTAAACCACAAAGAGTTCATCTGTAAAAATGCATCCAAAAGAAAACATACAGCAGTGTGTAAGTTCTGCAACGCAACGCTTACTGAGACGGCCTGGACCACGTCAAACTTCTATCGACATTTGGAACGGAAGCATAAAGAAAGCTAAGTGCAAGTAATGCTGGCAAATTTTGCTGTAATGATAGCAAATTTTGCTGTACCAAAACTCAAGTTCACCCCTCCCTCCCCATAGTACTGGGCGATATTAACCAAAAACATAAGTCAAATCACATGTGAGATATATTTGTTAAAACAAACTGATCAAAAATAAAATGCAAAAACAGGGTTTCCTTCCACGTTGCACAATAAAGCTACACAATAACGTTACCAACATGTAAATTAACAATATATAATAATTATATAATAATTTGCCTACTAAGCAAGACTTAATGCTTGGACCTGTATGATACATATTCCCTCTCCTGTTATTCACATTCATTTAAGACAAAATGGACTGTCTAGATTAATATCTCATGGAGATTAGCATTTTTACGGAACTTTGAGTTTTAAAATGTGCACGGGCAGAAGGAGCTTTTCTGGGACCAACCACCTGGGGGCGATTGAGGCATTCTAGCTTCAGTTTTTAACAGGAGTGTGGTAGGCTTGCTGTCCACAAACAAACTTAATTGATAGTATTATTAAATTATATCAATGTACACTATATTTCTTTACTTTATATCATCTATAAGATATATCGTGATATATAGATTTGCCACCCATCCCTACCTCAGGCTCACCAAAAGAGACTTGGCTAATAGAAGTTTATTCACCTTAAAGATGATGTTATTTTTAGTCTTATGGTAAGAAAATAAACTGGTTTGACCATTTCAATTATATCCTTGGGTAACTTTTAGTTATTTAAATTAGTTTCCATAATGCCTTTGCTGTGCATGTATTGTGTTGTGTGTTTTATATGTGATATCATTTAACAATTTTATTCAGTTTTGATACTTTTTTATTTTTAAGATTACTCTTTTAATGTGATTATTGTCCATATCACCAAATATCTTACCAGTTTCTCCCTGAATTTTTAGGTCCTTGGAGTACAAGGCAGGGCAACAGACAGATGTCACTATAGTGTCGTCGTTTACACAGAAAGTGCAGGTGTACAGCCTACATTCACCAAGACAACAAGCCATCAGTAAAGCCATTATCCAAGATTTGATAATTGGGTGTTGTCTGACTCTGTCACTTGTGGAAAATGGACATTTTAAACACTTTCTTGAGATTATGGACAATAAGTACACACCAATCTCTAGAAGAACAATTTCTGAGAAACAGATACCAGTGTTGGTAAAGACTGTCAAGGAAACTGTTTTAAAGAAGCTGGAGACCCAGTCATTTTTTTCTTTAACAACTGATCTCTGGTCTGATCGCAGGATGCGCTCCTTCCTTGGAGTGACTGCCCATGTGTGCAATAAATTGAAGGATTCAGATTCCTATGCACTCGAATCGTACTTGCTGGACTGTAGGCATTTTACAGGCAGACATAGTGGGGAGTGAATTGCTTCTGCCTTTGAGGAGATCACAGAGGAATATGGTATACGTCAGAAGATAAGTTATATCATCACAGACAATGCTGCTAATATTCACATGCCACAACAACAGTCTGATGACAGTGAGAGTGAGGAGGAGAATCTAGATGATGAACACTTGTGGGAGGACATGAATTTAGTGGAAGACAGAGATTTACCATGGTCATCAGGTGAACGTCTTTCCTGCTTTGCCCACTCTCTGCAGTTAGTTGTGAATGACGGCATGAAGGAGGTAAGGGCCATTTCCCGCACCATAGCCAAAACATCACGGTTCACAACGCTGTTACATAGCAGCTCACAATTTAAAGAAAGGTTTGAGGGTATGTTTGACTCTAATAAGACCATTCCAGCAGCAAACACCACTCGCTGGAACAGCATGTTCAAACAAGTACAGGCACTCACAGCTCTGAACCACAAATCTCTGAATGAAATGTGCAGTAAGGACTATGAGAATGTTATGTTTAGTGCTCGTGAGTGGAACCAGCTGAGTACAGTTCTTGCTCCATTCTCTGAGGCAACTGACCAGACAGAAGGGGATAAATCAGTTACCATCAGCATGGTCGTTCCAACTGTCCTGGACTTGAATACACACCTCCTCAAGATGGAGGATACCAGAATGCAGTGCCGGCCATTAGTTAAGGCCCTCCGACAGTCTCTGGTGAAAAGATTCTCTGGAATCTTTATCAAAACAAACATGGCCAAAGAGAGTGGAAGAGAGGAACCTTTTAGCCACAATGTGTACTTCTTAGGGGCACAGTGGCTTAGTGGGTAGCACGTTCACCTCACACCTCCAGGGTCGGGGTTCGATTCCCGCCTCCGCCTTGTGTGTGCGGAGTTTGCATGTTCTCCCCGTGCCTCGGGGGTTTCCTCCGGGTACTCCAGTTTCCTCCCCCGGTCCAAAGACATGCATGGTAGGTTGATTGGCATCTCTGGAAAATTGTCCGTAGTGAGTGAATGAGAGAGTGTGTGTGCCCTGATGGGTTGGCACTCTGTCCAGGGCGTATCCTGCCTTGATGCCCAATGATGCCTGAGATAGGCACAGTCTCCCCGTGACCCGAGGTAGTTCAGATAAGCGGTAGAAAATGAGTGAGTGTACTTCTTAGCTACCATGCATCCATAGTTTGGCTTAAGTTGGGTGGATCTGGATGTTAACAATGGGGGAAATGCAACATCAGTGAAGAAACTCCGAGATGAACCGAAGAGGACACTAACAGGTTAATATACAGTAAATTCTTATCCAGAGAAAACAATAGTCTTGTAATTTGCAAATCTTAAAATGTCATACACTGAGTCTGCACTGGAACAAAGACCCTGTACTTAAGTTTATATTAACAAATAATGCTCATTTAAATAAGAAAAAAAAAGACTTGTCTAAAAATCTGTCAGGGATCAGCGCAGATATGTCAGGGATCAGCGCAGACTTTTGGCCATGTGCGTTTGTGTTTGTTTGTGTCACGTGATTGCCCCGCCTTCATCTGCTCCTCCCGGTCATCACACCTGTTCCCCATTGTGTGTGATTGTCCCTGTCTGTATATATGTGAGCCGCGTTGCCATCGGCAGCGTGGCTTCATTAATAATCCTAGTTACGTGTTGTGATTAGTCGCGTTAGTTCCCCGTGTATTGTGGATATGTTTGTCTTCCTCATGTATTAAACCCCTCTCATTTGAAGCTATCCTGCGTACGAGTCTGTCTCCCATCCTCCTCCGTCCGGGTCCTGACAAAATCATTCTTAAATTATTTTTAAATGTTTATTATTTATTATTATTTATTTATGTTTATTATTATTTATTTATTAGGTTATTTATTATGTTTTTGCTTCTCAGACACTTTGATCTCAGAGGTGGAGAAAATAAGCAGTGAAGGAGAAGCAACTAACTCAGAGGCCATGAATGTGGATCCACCCTGAGATTCGCCACCAGTCAAATTCCCACGCCTTCTGTCCCGCTACAAGGCTCACAAGAAGCGCAGCTCAACAACACAGGATTCAAGTATTGAAACACAGATAAGCAAATACTTTGATGCGATCCATGATGCAGATACTGACACTGCCAATGCACTCTCCTTCTGGGCCAAAAACCATGACAGATACCCTCAACTCTACAATCTGGCCATGAAGGTGCTGTCAGTCCCTGCCTCCTCTGCACCAGTGGAGAGGGTTTTATAGTAGAGGGGGCATTATAATGAGACCCCATTGTGCACGTTTGAGTCACAAAATGTTGCAAACTCTAATTTTTCTTAAATATAACCAAATGCTACTTTAAACAAATTTCCCATTGATTATATTTGATTTTTTTTTTCTCGTTAACTACAGCTTTATGTTTATCCTTGGTGGCGAGCTTGTTAGGAGTGTTTTGCCACTGCAGTTCATTCAGGTTTGGCATATAATGTCATCAATGTTTAAGGTTTTCCCAATTACAATTTTTGTAATTTTATGGCTGAAACACCAGCATTGTGTTAGGTGGATGGCAAACCATGGAAAATGAGTTCTGAATAAATGGTTGTTAATTTCAGCTCTTAAGTGTTTGTTTGCATTTATTTTCTTATAAAAGAAAAAGATAAATTCCCACATATCTGCAATGCCTTTTGATTATTACCAAAACTTCTCTCTTACACAACCACACATGAGAGAAGTGCCAATCATATGCATATTCCACATTTTATCATGTGTGTCATGCAGTGTGGGGACTTGCACTGGTCTTGGTCTTGACTCGGTCTCGGCCTGTCTTGGTCTTGACTTGGTCTCGACCCTTCAGAGTCTTGGTCTCGACCCTTCAGAGTCTTGGTCTCGACCCTTCAGAGTCTTGGTCTCGACCCTTCAGAGTCTTGGTCTCGACCCTTCAGAGTCTTGGTCTTGGTTTAGGTGGTCTTGACTATAACACTACTGAATCCACAAAGACACATCAACTTTATACCTCTGTAATTGCTACAACTCTGCACATCACCCTTGTTCTTAAAGATCGGCACTAGAACACTCCTCCATTCCTCAGACATCTTCTCACTCTCTAAAATCCTGTTGAACATTCTAGATAGAAACTCTTACAGTACATCTTACACATCATCATCTGATGCTGTCTGGCTACACTCTCTCCTATCACCACCTTGCAGGCACTTATCTCTCTCAGATTGCCACATCTGCATCGAACGTGGTCTGCCTGTGTACTTCTACCTCCTACCTCCACTCTTATATGTAACTCTAACACTAATAAGTGTTAACTACGGCTATTTCCATCCACTTAGGTTCCATACATCTAGGTTCCTTAACACCAAACCTGCCCCTCATCACCTCTGTTACCCTCACCAACATGCCTGTTGAAGTCTGCTCCAATCACTACTTTCTCCCATCTGGGAATACTCTTCATCACCTCATCTAACTCACTACAGAATCTCTCCTTCTCTTCTAACTCACAGCCTACTTGTGGATCATAACACCTGACAACATTCAACATCACATCTTCAATTTATAACTTCAGACTCATTACCGACTCTGACACTTTTTTCACCTCTAAAACTTCTCACAAACTCATCCTTCAGGATCACTCCTATCCCATATATCCACACCATAATAACAGTTTGTAACCCCCTCTGATACTACCTACTTTGCTCCCCATCCACCTGGGCTTTCTTCTCTCCATCATGTTTGCCAGCTCTCTACCTTTCCCTGCCTTTGTATGTCCCTATTCTGAGATTGATACTCCTGCCTTTTCTATTCTCTCCTGTCTTCGAACCTGTCACGCTGTGACACGGTGAGACAAAGACGAGTGAGGATCCAAATGCAGTTTAGAGGTTTTTACTAAACAAAACACAAACAAACAGGCAGGCAACGCGGAACAAACAGGAAACGGGAACATGGACATGCACACACCAACAACGACCAACAACATTGAAGTGAACAGACAGAGTATATATGGTGAACGAGAACCAATCACAAAACAGAGACAGACAAGGACTAAGACAAAACACCTGGGGAAGAGAATGAATGTAATTAGTGTCCATGGTAACAGATAGGTGGGCAGGGTCAACAATAAACATCAGGGAGAGACGGCAGACAGAAACAAGGGGAAAACACAGACAGACACATTACAGAGCCCCCCCCCTACGAGCGGCTTCCAGACGCTCCCAAGTCCACAAAACCCAGTTCAGGCGGGTGGAGCGGAGGCGCAACCAGGGTGGGAGGGCGGGTCGGGTGTGGTGGCGCCCGCCGAGCAGGAGGCCGGGGTGGCGCCGGCAGAGCCGGAGGCCGGGGCGGCGCCGGCAGAGCCGGAGGCCAGGGCGGCGCCGGCAGAGCCAGAGGCCAGGGCGGCGCCGGCAGAGCAGGAGGCCAGGGTGGTGCCGGAGGCAGAGCCGGAGACCAGAGCAGGACCGGAGACCAGGGTGGTGCTGGAGGCGGAGCCAGAGACCAGAGCAGGACCGGGGACCAGGGTGGTGCTGGAGGCGGAGCCAGAGACCAGAGCAGGACCGGAGACCAGGGTGGTGCTGGAGGCGGAGCCGGAGGCCAGAGCAGGACCAGAGACCAGGGTGGTGCTGGAGGCGGAGCCAGAGACCAGAGCAGGACCGGGGACCAGGGTGGTGCTGGAGGCGGAGCCAGAGACCGGAACGGAGTTGGCAGCCAGGGTGGTGCTTTGGGCCTATGAACAGGGACAGGAGGTAGAAGGGCTGGCAAGTCCAGCGAAGCAAAACACAGGAAAACAGAAACATGTATAGGTTCAGGCCAGGCAGAGAGTTCAGGTAGTTTGGGTGTCATGATGACGACCGCGTCCTCTGACTCAGTCATTTCGGTCGACCCGGCCGATTCGGCTGGTTCCGTCAGTTCGGCCGGTTCCGTCGACCCGGTCGGTTCGGCAGGTTCCGCCGACCCGGTCGGTTCGGCAGGTTCCGTCGACCCGGTCGGTTCGGCAGGTTCCGTCGACCCGGTCGGTTCCGTCGACCCGGTCGGTTCGGCAGGTTCTGTCGACCCTGCAGGTTCCGTCGACCCGGTCGGTTTGGCAGGTTCTGTCGACCCTGCAGGTTCCGTCGACCCGGTCGGTTCAGCAGGTTCCGTCGACCCGGTCGGTTCCGTCGACCCGGTCGGCTCGGCAGGTTCGGCAGGTTCCATCGACCCGGTCGGTTCCGTCGACCCAGTCGGTTCGGCAGGTTCCGTCGACCCGGTCGGTTCGGAAGGTTCCATCGACCCGGTCGGTTCGGCAGGTTCCGTCGACCCGGTCGGTTCCGGCGACCCGGTCGGTTCCGGCGACCCGGCTGGTTCCGGCGACCCGGCTGGTCCAGCTGGCGGCTTAGGGATGCCGGCCGCCCGAGCCGACCTCATCGGGGTATCCGCCAGTTTGGAGACCAGCCGGTTAGCACGGACCTCAGCCGAGCTCGCCGGTACGGTAGCCATGGGAACTGGCTCAATCACGGATGTGCACGGGACTGGTCTGGGCGGAGGCACTGTGGAGCATTCGGGCGTCCGTGGCTGATTCCACTCTGTGGCCCACGGATCCCGATGCTTGCTGCCCCCCCCAAAAAATACTTACGGCCGGCTTCCGTCTCTACAGTGCTCACGCTCAGCGTGGACCCGTCCAGGAGCAACGCCAAGTTGACGAACTCCGAGAATGTCTTTATTTCTCTGGTAGACGGCATCAAATACCGCAGGATCTCCCTTAGTCCGTGCTTAAAAATGTCTTTGAGCGCCTTCTCATCGAAGTTGACCTCACTGCACAGGTCCAAGAATACCTCCGTGTACTCCTCAACTGGGGCGTCCTCCTGACATAGGCAAAACAGGAGTTCTGCTGGATCCATTGGTGGTTGGTCGTTCTGTCACGCTGTGACACGGTGAGACAAAGACGAGTGAGGATCCAAATGCAGTTTAGAGGTTTTTACTAAACAAAACACAAACAAACAGGCAGGCAACGCGGAACAAACAGGAAACGGGAACATGGACATGCACACACCAACAACGACCAACAACATTGAAGTGAACAGACAGAGTATATATGGTGAACGAGAACCAATCACAAAACAGAGACAGACAAGGACTAAGACAAAACACCTGGGGAAGAGAATGAATGTAATTAGTGTCCATGGTAACAGATAGGTGGGCAGGGTCAACAATAAACATCAGGGAGAGACGGCAGACAGAAACAAGGGGAAAACACAGACAGACACATTACAGAACCCTTCTCCCTCCTCTCCTTCCTCGACCAACTGTAGTCAAATTTCCAATCTACTAGATTATGTACAGTATTTACAATAAGCGGGGAAAAAAATACAAACAGCAGAAGTGTAAAATCTTTGGGGATAACGCAGGGCCAAACCAAACAATGTAAGTCTCTTTACTTCCTAATGTTCACAACTTATCAACAAAAAAAGAAACTAAAAACTTATTCCAAAACTCTACTAAAACCACAAAAGAAACCATTCATAATAACCACACTATTGTAAACAAACCATGTTTGTTTATAAACATGTTACACGCATTCAGAGAAATACACCAAGGCAAGCCTTTCAAACGGTGACACACTGAAGACAAGCTCAAGAGTTCAACAGCAAAAGTCCCAATAAATTACAATGAGCTCCCATTAGTGTTAAAGGAAACATAATTATATGTTAAATATAAATAGAATAATAAAGAATAAGGAGTCTTGCAGATAATTTACATATATTGAGTTAAATATTAGGGTCATATATTGTGACTAAACATGCCTTCAACATTTCAAAACATTGTGTATCATCCACAATGAATGTGTGTACTGTAATAAAAGTCTGTGTTCAAATGTTTGTTTTGTGAAGTCTATTGTGATGACCATACAATGAGTCACACCGGTGATGATGGGAAGGCAACAATTTTAGATTATAGGGGAAGTTTCCAAAGAGAATAGATGCAAAGATAATAGAAATAATTAATACAGGTTTAAAAGAGAATACACAAGCACACACACACACACACACACACACACACACACACACACACACACACACACACACACACACACACACACACACACACTATGACCACTCAGTTCTCTTGCAAGTTCTCACTTTTCAACTGTATTTCCCCTCAAAATGTCCACAACACGCACGTCATCAACTCAGCCTGACTTCTGAGTCACACTGAGCAAACTTTACACAACATTGGAATACTTTTCTTCTAGTCAAAAATGGAATTCCTTCTGTTTCTTCACACCCAATTTAGTTTTTACTTAATTGCACTCTACTATGTAGCCAATGTACGATGTAGACACATACTTCTATCATACTCTGTGGTTTAAGACATTTTAATACTGAATGTAGACTACATTCAGCATGTAATTCTGAGTGTAATTTGTCTGTAAAGCTCATGTGGTCAAGTGGTTGTGTGACAAGCAAGTGCTTGAATATATCTGCTGCAGCTGCTCCACGTGGTGACAGGCTTTATCACCATTCTAAGTGACACAAGTACACAACTTTTACAAGTTTGTATATCAAGATTTAGCTGTGCACCAATAAATGGTTGTAAAAATATATAACACTATATATAACACTATATAAGGGCGTTAACCTGCAATTTATTCCAGAGGAGGAATATATGTGACAGAACTGTGAGCTGGTCCACTGTGTCATTATGGTCTATCAGTCTGTGATTAGATCCAGACCTACAATTAACTGTAAGGTAAGGTACATAAAGTCTAGACAGTCTACTGAGACAAACCCAAACTCTAGTATTGACATTATTTTTTAAATGCTGATCTGAATAAAAGCCACAGCACACTAGAGCTGATTGGAGTAAACAACAGATTTAATCTTAGACAGTAATAAAACATTAATTTCATTATGCATATTCTCTGGAGAAAAAAAAGACTTTTACAAAAATGTAGGACTTTTTCTGCACAGTCACTCTGGGGTTATTACACACTGCTAGATGATCAAGCAGATTTAAAGGACATGTTGTGTAATTATAATTACACACGTCACAGTTTTTTGCTCTGTAATGTGATGATATTCACATTATTATTAATTAAAAAGGCTTTATTTTACATAGTCTATACATACATAAATATTCATAATTTCTAAAATACCTTTAAATAAATTGTTAATGTATTTCTTTGCTTATTTAGTTGGGTGTCAGTTTCTAAAACCATAAGTGCTTCCCACAATAACAAGTAATTCTCTTTCACCTTATTTTCCCCATAAACCCGGAATACGTGACGTTTCCATCGTATAAAACTAATAGCCTAGAAACAAGACTCCTCCCAGCGTTATTTGCGTCATAGATATTCGCTGTGATCAAATATGATTGGCTTGTAGAAGAAAAGCCCCTCCTGCCTTATGAATATTCATGAGCTGCGCTAACAAAATCCGCTGCGTAGCGGCTCAAAGTCAAACCGATCATCGTTCCCGGACAGATCGAAGGTTATCCGCTTCAACAGTGCTTGGACGGCAACCTTAGCTTCTGTTATCGCCATTAGTTCGTTTAATTCCGATCATTAAATCACTAAAAAATTTAGCTTTAATCGCTGAATAAAGCCGCAGATCCTCCGCTTGAAGCCGTTTATTACAGCTAAATTACAAACCTAACCAACGAAGGTAAGAGATTTTTGTTGTTTTTATATTACTGTTCCTAACAAAATATGGATTAGAAACATAAGAAGTGACAATACTAAGCCATGCGTTAGTTTTTATCCCACGTATATTCAGGTAAATCCCTCCTTCATGCCGTTTTCTGATTGGGTATTTAAGCGGGGCGGTTTACAGCTGACCAATCGTAGCGCCGAAGTGGAGTAAAATCAGCCAATCGTAGCGCAGTGGCTGTGTGTTTTTCAGTGCAGTTAGGGCTTTGTGTGCGTTAGGCCTTGATGCTGATGACGTTATTCAGTAAAATCTTAAAACTGTGACGTTTTAACGCAGAGAAACAGAACTGAACTGTGTAGAATGCAGCAGATTCTGTAAATAGGGTTAAAGAAATTCGAATAGACGAACACGCAAAGTGTGTGTGTGTGTGTGTGTGTGTGTGAGTAAACGGTCACTATTATTATTATTATTATTATTATTATTATTATTATTATTATTTAAAGGGACATGTGCAGTTGACTTGTCCACTTGAGAACTGAGCACCTACTTATGTAGCTTTTGATAAACATTTATATTAAACATTCAGAAACACGAACCTCTTTTTATTAGTGCTTTATATGAGGCACTAAAACACTGGGTCAGTGCCATGATCACAGCTTTGTCCTGTGACAGGGAAGCGAATGAAAACCACCTGTCCTAAAGCCCAGATTACGATGGACTTTGCACGTCATCCTGCCTGAGAAAGCTGCAGTGAAGCTGAAGGTGATTATCTGAGAGAGCAGGCGGTGGTGGTGGCCTCATGATGGTGTGCTTTATCATACTGAGCAGTGATAAGAGCCACAGAGAAGCTCCCTCATCCTGTAGAGCAGTAAAACATTCACACTAAGCTCTTATTACTTTAGAGCTTAATTACAGTCTGGTGTGTTAGTGGGGTAGAATATTTACTCTGAACAGCTTGGCAGTATTTATAATCAAATATTTTTAGTTCTCTATGAAATTGAGTTTAATCTCTTTTCCACAATGCTGTTCCATAGTGGAATCACTGGGCATTCATGTGCCGTCACTTGTTTATTTGTTTTTGTTTATTTCCCCCTGTGTGTAAAGTTTCCTGCTTGTTTGTAAATAACCCCTGCTGCCAGATCTTTCTGTCATCCAAGCCGTAATGACTGGCTGATAGCTTTAAAAATCTGTAATTAGAGCATGCCTTTTCCTGTAACGGCACACCTTCGTGTTAACAGCTAGGTGTGTATGGGTATTACAGTGTTGGTGACCGTGCAAAGGGTGTTGTGTGAAAGGATTGAGCAATGATTATATCTTGGACTTGTACCCTGCGTGTTCGTGCCTCCAGAAAGTAGCATGGTGAATAATGCTAATCTAATAAGAGGATATATTGTAGAATGGATTATAAGACGAGGTGTTTTCCTGCTGAATTATATCGTATATACATTTTTTGCACTGTCACTCCTCACTAAAAGGAGACATTGTTGTTGTTGCACCTTTTTTGCTTATGCTGTGTTTTAGTCACTGAACATGATGCAATATTTGAAACGTTTCTAAAGTTAGTATTTTGTGAATTTCTGAACATTTATATGAAGAAGAGTTGAAATGTTTGTGTTTAATCTTGTGTAATATCTCTCTCTCTCTTGTGTTTGTTTGCTTGCACACACATAGCAACATGAGCTCTCAGGTGAGACAAAATTTCCACCAGGACTGTGAGGCTGCCATCAACCGGCAAATCAACATGGAGTTGTACGCATCCTACGTCTACCTGTCTATGGTAAGTCTGTTCTTATCATAGAGGAAAAAATGAGAATCTTGAATCCTTTCATGAGAGAGACATGAGGTGTGTGTTTTTTAAATCTTGTGCAAAACTGAATGGATTTGTGGAGTTTAATTCTTTAGTTATCTAGGTGAAAAATGCCTTTATAAGCCTTGAAGTGATGCATGCTGGGATCGAGCACTGAGCTCTGTGTAGGAAGTAAAGTTTCCTTTGCTTCATTTCAGCTCTCTGACTTTCCCCTTTTAATAGCCAAACATTTCCACCCAACTTTGTGGGATTTTTTTTCTTTTTCTTTTTGTATCTTTCTTTCCAAGTCATACTACTTTGACCGAGATGACCAGGCTCTACACAACTTTGCCAAGTTTTTCCGCAAGCAGTCGCATGAGGAGCGAGAGCATGCCGAGAAACTGATGAAACTCCAGAACCAGAGGGGAGGAAGAATCTTCCTGCAGGACATCAGGGTAAGTGATCATTTCCACTTTATCCCCATTTTTTCCCCTTACAACATTAAAATGCCATCTGACCGTGCAGAAGCAGGGATGTTATTCTACCAGGGGAAGCAGTAAAATATTAACTGTTACACTGCTGATGGCTTCTGATGCAACATCCCAAATGCTAGAACACTGACTCTGGAGGACTGCAGTTTTTTTTACTGTTTACATGTCCCCTATGGAGCAGGGGACATGGTTCTTACCCTCAATATATATGATTTTGTTAAGGTTTCAAATGTCTGATTTACAAATAAAGCATTTAGTCAGGGATATAATGACAAACATGACATTTGTGTGTTTGGTGAATTAAGAATTGTATTCAGATCAGTCCCTTAAGTTATTTTGTGGTAGATCTAGTAGCATGCTTTTCTACAAAATCTAATACACCTTGATTTTAAAGTTAGTTTTATAGTGACATACTGCTGTACACTGATGGCAAACACTTAGTGTGGGCTTGGTTAGGGAGTGGTGTGAAGTACAGATATTGACCGTTTGTTGGGTGGAGTTATCGTTAAGAAAAAGTTGGTAACGCTCGAAGCTGCTTAAAACAGGCAACAGTGTGAAAAGATAACGCATAGAAAGATAAACAACTTGTGTGGGTGGGTTTTATTTTTCCCTTCAAATGGCAATGGGTAAATGTTGTTCACTTGATTATGTACATTTTTGCTTGTGTGTGACAGAAACCAGAGCGTGACGAGTGGGGCAGTGGTGTGGAGGCTCTGGAGTGTGCACTACAGCTGGAGAAGACCGTCAACCAATCCTTGCTGGACATGCACAAGGTGGCCTCTGATCACAATGACCCTCATGTAAGTGCACACAGAGGCATTGCTGTAACATTTGAATACTTTAAATAGTATGCATTAATTTAAACATGACTAGACTGAATGTGACCAGTACAATTTTCAAAATATTATCAATAGCACACAACACGTTTTGTGAAACTCCTGTTTGCTTGTATTAACACTTTACCCTCTGAACACCACTGCCTCATGAGACAAAGGATCAGGTCAGATTTGATCTGATAAAGTGAATTATGAACTGAGGCAATCAAGTCTGTTTGGCTAGGTTTGTTGTGTTCAGAAGACAACTTCCTTTTCAAGAGCAGAAACCTGATGACTTCTTTAGCTTTATAGAGTCTTATCTGCTCTAAGCAAAGGAGTAAATCTCTTAGCCGACAATTGTGTTGGAGGAAACTGGACCTTTACTCAAATAATAAATCATCTGACTAATGGGATGGCATTTGTCTTTATGTTGAAAAATTATTTTGTCTGTTTCAGATGTGTGACTTCATTGAGACACACTACCTGGACGAACAGGTGAAGTCTATTAAGGAGCTTGCTGATTGGGTCGCTAACTTGCGCCGTATGGGAGCGCCTCAGAACGGCATGGCTGAATATCTGTTTGATAAACACACACTGGGCAGTGAGAGCAGCTAAACCCCCTTCATACTGGGATAAACCGTCCTACCATCTGAATTTTTGGTGTAATTAATTGCTCTCTGTTTTCAGCTTTCTCCTGCTTCAACAATTCTGTTGCTGGTCCTTGTCATTTTCCTGTGTGTGCTATTTTACTCCTAAAGTTCAATCAAATAAACAAATTGTTGGATCCTATTCATTTTTTGTGTGGTATTATTTTAACGTTTTATCTGCACATATTGCATGATAATTAGGTGCTGTGATGCCCTGGTAAAGTGAGTGCATGTACCAGAGTGTTTGTGAACAATCCCTTTTATAATGTGAGTTTATAATCTTAAATTATCATACACATAATCAAACTGAGTAATTCTGAGTTTCATTTGACTGCTGCAGCCATGTTCCGAATAAAGTTTACAAATATCTAATATTAAATTTATGTGTTGGTGATTATCACTGTGGTGCTCCATGACAAGAAGGAAGATGATCAAGGAGGCTGACAAAAAGACCTACAGCATTAAAGAGATGCAGGATTATCTAGGTGCTGGTGACCCTGTGCATGTAGTGACAATCCATCATATGCTTCATGTCTAAAGTAAGGTTCATTTAGAAAGAAGCTGTATTTGACTTCATCTAACACACTAATCTCATGAAGAGAATTCTTCAGAATGAAGAAAATAGTGAAAAATTCCCCTAGAATTAATATTTCAACAAACTGAATTTAATCTACAGTACAGATGGATTAAAACTAATCTTCAATCATTACAAGTGTACATGAATAAGAAAAATAATAAAAAAAAACTGCCAAGGGAATAAGCATGACTTTTTTGTTGATTGTGCATTGAAATAAAGGCTGGTTGAAAAGCTGTTTCATGATCATTTTTCCCTTTGACCACAAACAGTTATTATTGACCATCTTCAGGGATTTAAATGCCTTATATACAGAGTTGTTGTTGCACGAAAGCTGATTAATCCGGAAATGATTTACCATTTTCATACAAAAGCAACAAAAGAAAAGCAGAGTGTCGGGTTGGGGTTAGTGAGTGATAGGGGTGTTAGTTCTGGAGATTAAACACAAACAATATAAAACCCTTCAAACTTTTAAGTAAAAAAATAAAATCCAGAATATCCAAAAAAATCCAAAGGAAAGAGGAAGTAAATGTGTCAGATGTCACAGTGGTTGAATTCTGGCAAATGACCAAAAACCAAAATATTTTTTATTTGCTTTCTGATTTTACCTTGGGGTCTGCCACTAAACATCATTTTTGGTAAGGATATTTTGCTTAAATCAGAACCAGAACCAGCTGTTTGTGACTCTCAAAAGTACAGACATAAATAACACTATACTGTACAAGACAAGATAATACAGACTATACAAGACAATGCAGATGTGATACAATATAGACAGTATGGGTCGGGGTTCGATTCCCGCCTCCGCCTTGTGTGTGCGGAGTTTGCATGTTCTCCCCGTGCCTCGGGGGTTTCCTCCGGGTACTCCGATTTCCTCCCCCAGTCCAAAGACATGCATGGTAGGTTGATTGGCATCTCTGGAAAATTGTCCGTAGTGAGTGATTGTGTGAGTGAATGAGAGTGTGTGTGCCCTGTGATGGGTTGGCACTCCGTCCAGGGTGTATCCTGCCTTGATGCCCGATGACGCCTGAGATAGGCACAAGCTGCCTGTGACCCGAGGTAGTTCGGATAAGCGGTAGAAAATGAGTGAGTGAGAATATATGACTGATCAGTTATGTACGTAAAGTGTGAGAAGTGCATGGTAGTGCAAATAACAGTATTGTGCAATATTATGCTTTTTGTACAATATACAGCAGCAGTAGTGTGTAACAAACACGCTGGATCTTGTTTACACAAACATTCTCGGCGCGTATCGTGCGAAGCCCCGCCCCCACCTTGGCTACTCAGACCAGATGTCTGTTATGCTAATTCCAGCATACAGACCACTCGTCAGATGCTCAAAACCGGTTCTGAAGCAGGTGAAAACTTGGCCAGCAGGAGCCACCTCTGCTCTTCAGGACTGCTTTGAGTGCACTGACTGGAACATCTTCAGGGAGGCTGCAACCAACGGCGACACCGTCAACTTGGAGGAGTACACGTCAACAGTGACCAGTTACATCGGCAAGTGCATTGATGATGTGACCGTCTCCAAGACCATCACTACACGCTCCAACCAGAAGCTGTGGATGACTGCTAATGTGCATGCGCTGCTGAAGACTAGAGACCTAGCCTTCAGAAAAGGGTAAAGGGCGGCACTAAGAACAGCAAGGGCCAAAGTGTCCCGAGAGAGGCAAAGCGCGCACATGCCCAGACAATCCACAGCCACTTCTTGGACAGCGGAGACACCCGGCGTATGTGGCAGGGCATAAAGGCGATCATGAACTACAAGACAGCTTCACCTGCTTGTGATAGTGATGCCTCCCTAACAGATGCGCTGAACGACTTCTACACTCGGTTTGAGGTGCAGAACAATGTAGCGGCAAGAAAGACCATCCCTCCCCCCGACGACCAAATACTCTGCCTATCCACGGCTGACGTGAGGAGAACTCTATGCAGTTAACCCACGGAAGGCTGATGGACCAGATAACATTCCTGGCAGTGTGCTCAGGGAATGTGCAGAACAGCTAGCGTATGTCTTTACTGACATCTTCAACATTTCCCTGAGCAGTGCCGTTGTTCCTACGTGCCTCAAAACTACCACCATTTTTCCTGTCCAAAAGAAGTCTACAGTGTCCTGCCTCAATGACTATCGTCCCGTTGCACTCACACCCAAAGTTATGAAGTGCTTCGAGAAGCTCGTCATGAGGCACATCAAGACCCAGTTACCACCCTCACTGGACCCCTACAGTTCGCGTCTAAACCGCTCCACAGACAATGCCATTGCCACAGCCCTCCACGTAGCCCTCACCCACCTGGACAATAAAAACACTTATGTACGAATGCTGTTCATAGACTTTAGTTCAGCATTCAATACAATCCTCCCTCAGCACCTGAATGAGAAGCTGAGCCTGCTGGGACTAAAACCTCCCTCTGCAACTTGATCCTGGACTTCCTGATTGGGAGACCTCAGTCAGTCCGGATCGGGAATAGCATCTCCATTTTGCATTACAGGGGGCTCTGTAGCACCCCCTGTAATGCAAAAACAAACATTTGTGCACAGATCGGGCAATTAAGTACGCACATGTACGAGAGTTGGTACGCATATAGATCTCATCAACCCCGAACAACTTTCACACTCTAACCTATGAGCTCTGCCCAACAGGAAGTCGGCCATTTTGGAGTGCGTGCATGCGGTGAACTTTTAAATACTCCTCCTAGGGAATTCATGTGATTGACATCATGCCGAGTGATGAACATGATGCCGAGACATTGCACTTGCTAAATTGCGAAGGGATTTTTGATATCTCGAACGGTGCTGCCATGGCGAAGCGACTAAGTTATGGTGAATTCAGAGAAACAGGAAAAAAAATGTCTTATTGTGATGACACGCGGTGTGTATGTTCGGCCAAGGATTCCGATCGCATCGATGTGCCTACTGTGAGTCCCGGGTATAGCGCCACCAACAGGCCCCAGATTTTTTCACAGTTGCATGCAATGAACTTTTTAAGGCTTTTGGCGTGCTTAGATTAACTTGAAATTTGACACATACATCACATTTGTTGGCTGTTAAGTGTGGACAAAAAGGTCAGACAAAGGTGTGTCTCTTAAGTGGCTCACTAGCACCCCCGTTTGTCTAAAATGTGGGGTTTCATTTACCTACAATCCCCAAATGGGTCAGTAACAACATAAAATAGTCCACTGATATTTACCCACTTCATGCACTTGCCCACCGTGCATTGTTTTCTGGGAGGCACCGTATAGCAATAAAAAAAACGTGTGAGGGCCCGCCGTCGCTGTCTGCAGCTATATTTAACATATGTTTTTACTATTGTTCACTGTTCCAGTCTTGATTCTTCACACACCTGCACTTTATGGAATCATAAACCCAGCTCTATTTTAGAAGCAATGCTGAAAATATACAGATTCACTTCCACTTCTCAGCTCTATTCTAATTTTGAAAAAACAAAAAAGACAACCTGCTGTTCTGCTTTTCTTTTATTTATATTGTTAAAATGCTATGCAAAGAATATTTAATTGAATTGAACTATACCAAGACATGCATGAGCTGTGGCAATTGCAATAGTATAAAGAAACTGTTCATATAATGTTCATGTTGCTCACACTTGTAGAACATTGACGTGACGTGACGTGACATACGGCTAAGTACGGTGACCCATACTCAGAATTCGTTATCTGCGTTTAACCCATCCAAAGTGCACACACACAGCAGTGAACACACACACACCATGAACACACACCCGGAGCAGTGGGCAGCCATTTATGCTGCGGCGCTTGGGGAGCAGTTGGGGGGGCTTTGGTGCGCAAGGGCACCTCAGTCGTGGTATTGCCGGCCCAAGACTCGAACCCACAACCTTAGGGTTAGGAGTCAAATTAGGCCACGACTTCCCCCATTCAGTTACAGCTGTTTGGAGCAACAGATGCAGTGTTAAATACACCATTTTCCTGATTGTTATCATTATTGCCTCAGTTAGGTGTTGCTTCTGTCACCTCTAGCCATGGAAACATGGCCCATACCTCTCTTGGATGAATAGTGTCTATTTGAGTATTTTTGCTAGAAACATAAAAAACATCAGAAAATACTTTCTCAGAGATTCTGCTTGGGATCACAAGCAATGTTATGCTGCCATGTAGTGGGCACTTAACAATCATAGCAACCACATACTGTAGAGTTCTATGGATTCTAAAGAAATCCTGTACAAACAAATGACTTTACTGGTGCACTTCCCAATATGAATAAGAACTAAGAAAAGTCTTTTTTTGTCAATGATCTGTAGAATGTCATTTAAAAAAATCTAATTTCTTGCAAAGAAATCCTACATTTATTTTTATGTAAATGAAATGATCTACAATTGTATCACATCAGGTTTAAATTATTAGGGGATCGTTACAGGGCAATTTGAAGGAGGAACATTTAAAACACCTTCCAACATGGCCAGGTCAGACTGTCCAAGCAAATTTACCCAAAGAGCAGCCCGCAAGAAGCTTAAAGAAGTCTCCAATAACCCTAAAAACCCTAAAATATCATCACAGGATCTACAGGAAGCTCCTGCTACAGTGGATGTCAAAGTGCATGATTTTACAATCAGAAAGAGACTGCAGAACTTTATCATGGGAGGTGTGCAAGGAGGAAACATTTACTGTCTATAATGTGCGTTGAACAGATATGTCTAAAACTTAATTATTTGGACACCATAACAGAGCACATGCTTGGTGTCAACCAAATACAGTGTTTCAGCAAAATAACCATATATCAGCTGTGACAAATAGAGGTGAAATGTTATGTTTTGGAGATGCTTTGCTGCAGCAGGACCTGGCCAGCTCGTCATCATAGAATTCACTATGATTTCTACATTGTATGAGAAGGTGCAACTGTACCTTAAAACATGACAAATCATCCCAGTAAATCCACTAAAGACTCACTGAAAAGTAAAACCTTTTTTAGCTATTTGACTGACCATTAAAAAATTCTTTGTGTAGTGATTTGAAATGGACTTTACATGCAAGAACTCTGAAACATCACACAGCTGAAAGAATTCTGCATTGAGCGGGGGGGGGGGGGGGCATTCTTCTGGTTAATGTCAGAAACTGGTAGATTTCTACAAGAAACATCTGACTGAGGTTATTTCAGCCAAAGGGGGAAACACTAACTATTAGTGCACAGGGTGGACTATCTGTACTAAAGTTTCCTCATTTTATGACTTCTGTTGTTAAATAAGTGCAAAATGATTGTTTTTTGTTGTTGTTGTAGTTTACATTCACATGACTTTACATGTATATGTATAAATATAGAGAAAAAAATTAAGAAATATATAAAGGTATGTTAAAACTGTATAGAACTTTTTACATTTATAATTATACAAAAAAAATGTACACAAGGTATGTATAACGATATATACACATACAAAAGTATTCTCTTATAGATGTAAACATGTTCAAAAAAGTGTTCGACATCCTGACTGCCTGATATATAAACTGTTCTTCAACATGGTGATGTTGGCCTGGAGGCCCTGAAATCTTCTATATGGCAGGAGACTGAAGAAATTGTGTAAGGGGTGGGTAGGGTCACCTACACTGCTGCATGCTTTGCAGGCAAGGTGGGTGTTGATGTCCAGGAGAGAAAAGAGAGGTGTTCCACTCATCTTCTCAGCTGACATCTCTATGCACTGCAGGGTTTTCTGTCAGAGGTGGAAGATTCCAAACCACAAGATGCAGCAAGACAGGATGCTCTGATGATGGGTTAAGGGGCTGCAGCTCTTCTCAAATTGCAGAGGAAATGAAGGCATTTCTGAGCTTTCTTGGCTAGTATTGAGATGGTCCTGAGGAGGTCCACCCAAGAACTAGGTGCTATACAACCTCTTCTGTTGGGTGTGTGCTCTCTGGAATACAACAATAATCTCCTATGTCTTCTCCACATTTTTAGCAGTTATTCTCTCTATAACACATTGCCAATCAGTTCACTTGTGTTCTGTAGTTGGTCTTGTCATTGTTGGTGATGAAGCTCAAAATCTGTTGACAAATTTCAATTAAACTGAACTTTTACATAGATAGATTTTACCTGCAGCTGTGAACAGAATCTTTAAATGTTCCTTATTCTGCAAGATAGAAAAAATAAAACAATGACAAACACCACCATAGAAAGTGGAAGTGAAAATTAATTCAGTTGAACCAATTTTATATTGTGCAAAGGAATTTGATAAAAGATCTAAATTGAGTGCAAATCTATAATACTCCCTGCATGTAAAAATCCTTAAACCAGCTCAATTCTTATTTCATTCACAGGAGAACTTCAAAAAGGATTAAATGAGTGAATTGTAAAATTTTAACCTAATTTTTCGGTTCATCTTGGAGACTATGGGTGTTTTCACATATAGTTCGTTTTAAAAGAACCAAACCCAGTTCACTTGAAGTGAACCAGAAAAGGAACTAGCCGAATGTGACCTCAGTCCGTTTGGTGTTCACAATATAGTGGACTCCAAAGAGAACCCAGTTCTCTTTTTGGTCCTCTTTAGTATTGAAGTGATCTCAGACCCTTTTGTGTTCACACCTTAACTTCATAAGAACTCAGAACCCAGAATTCTGTGCAGCAATGGATTTTGGGTATTTGGTCTATTTTTAATATATTATATTAATGATATGTTTATATATAATAACAATAATATATAATATTATACACAATGCGCATATATATATATATATATATATATATATATATATATATATATATATATATATATATATATATATATATATATATATATATATCTCCTAATGGTTAGAGAGTCTGATTCGTAACCCTATGATTCGACTATGTTCATGAAAGCTAAATCAAAAAGTATAGCTGCTGTACAGGCGAGTTTTATTGTGGCAGCAGAGATGGCAATATCTGCCCGGCCCTTTAATGAGGGATAGTTTGTCAAAAAGTGTATGGTCAAAGTTTGCGAAACGAACACCACTGAGGCCATCCTTAAGAATATTCTTGTTTGCCGTAACCCGACCGACCTTGTCAATTTAGGACCGACTCAATTTAAGTCCGACCAACTTGCCGGTTGTAAATTTACTCTTCAAACAACTAATACAAAAGCAATAAAATAATATTAACGGGTTCGGGCACCATAATACATCTAAAAAATTCATTAAAACAATGCAAAAGCAATGATGCGCCCGAAGGCACGGGTTGGAGACCCAGTCAGTGACGTCACGATATGCTAATTTGTTTAGTCATACCTACGTAATCACCATCACCAAAATTATACTTTTTCTTACACTGAAACTTCAAAAAAATATATAGACCTACCTACCGACCCCCCCTCCCCTTTTTACTGTTACTGCAAACCAAAATATTTTTAAGAATGGCCTTATGTGTCTTTTATTTCAAATTTAATTTCTTATGTGTTTGTAATATAAAGCTCTGGTTGTTCCAAATCCTGTGTTTAAGCAAAACTAAAGTTTGTTTCCATATGAAAAAGGTTGAACATTACATATCAGTTGCAGTTAATTTTTCAATAAATATTCAGTTTGGCCCGTGACTTTATCTCAGTTTTATATTTTGGCCCACTGTGAATTTGAGTTTGACGCCCCTGTTTTAAGGGGTCTCAGATCACATGGTTTGTTCACATATACAAACTGAACCGCTCCGAGAGCATGCCTCTACTGCAGTGTTTTGAAGAAATTAAGACCTGGGGCCTGTTGCACAAAAGTAGAATTAATACATCCAGGATAAATGACTGAGCTGAGCTCAATGGATCCAAAACAAGTGCGGCCAGGCTTAATTGGTTGCACAAAGACCAAGCCAGGATGAGCAGACAAGGATTCATCAAGCCAGGTGAAACCAATCCTGGATATGTGCGCGCTCACGGCTCACTCAAACAGACCTGCCACCGATCACAGATTCAATGATTCACCATGGCAGAGCGGCGTACTTTTCACCGTCGGAGGCACAAATCCTCATGGAGGCATACGAGGATGTAAAAGACATAATTAAGAAGAAAGGCAACACCGCCACAGTGACAAAGCAAAGAGAAAAAGCGTGGCAAAGTATTGCAGACCGCCTGAATGCGTAAGTAGTGCACAATTACACACTCACCGCTCTAAATAGTTAATTCACATCTCCAAAAACACAGTTGTACTCTGATTATGAAACAGTTGAATTTTTAATTGAAATGGACTGCAGATATGAGTGAAATTGTGTAAAGTAACTCCATCACACTATATAAGGCTTTTGATAAATTATCAAAGCCTTACATTATTACTACGCTCACTAGTACGGTTTAATCATAGCCGTTGTACTCTGCTTCTTATGTTGTCCACCGATTTTTCTGTGTGTTCTCCTGCTTTTATTAATGTAAAGCTGCTTGGAAACAATGAAACAATTGTGAAAAGTGCTATATATAAATAAAATAAAATTGAATAAATAGATGAGCTAATAATAATAATCACTTTAATTTCTATAGCACCTTTCAAAGAACCCAAGGTCGCTTGCTCAATGACTCCATTGAATGTTCTTGTGTGATAAAGAAAGTGTCTCTTTTTGTGCGTGGTGTGTGTGATGTAGATTAAACATGACCGTGCCAAAACAGTCCACTTTTTACATCATGGCTGTGTCAAGAATATCACTGTGTTTTATGAGGTAGTATTGATGAGACTTTGTGTTGACAGGTGAATTCGCTGGTGTGTTGCTGAGAGACAGGGGGTATGGCTGCCAGCCCTTTCTCCAGACCCCCAGGAAGCACAGCAGGCCTACAACCATGCCAGGACCAGGGCCAGAGTTGAAATGACCTTTGGCCTCCTGAAGGCACGCTTTCTCTGCCATCACAAATTAAGGGTCAGCCCTGTGAGGGCATGTGACATTTCTGTGGCTTGTGCTGTCCTCCACAATGTGGCCTGCCTGATTAAGGAGAGGGCCCCCAGAGTGCCACCAGCCATGGACTGGGACAATCCAGCAATCTTCCCTGATGACAGTGGTCGGCTGCTGAGGGACCAATGTGTGTTGAATTATTTTAGTTAGTATATGTGCTTTCAATTTTGGTTAAATATGTCCTGCGGTGGCAGAGGAATTTGGGGGTTTTATTGGGTTTTTTTTTTATTGTTTTGGCCTCTTATGATGTTTGTGCTGTATACTGTGTGTAATACAATCTTGCAGGGAGGCTACTGCATCCATTCATTTGTCTGTTCAGTTGATGTGTATGGATTTGTCCTGCATTTATTTCAGTGTGCAGACATGTGGGGTGTGCTATATTCAGACCTTTTGAATGTGTTTTTATCCTTGTGTTGTATAATATGCTTTGATTCTGTGCTTTCCATCTTGTAGATTCACTGTGTTTCCAAAGGAGCTGATGGTTTACCTGCTTTGTTTTAACCTTATTCAATAAAGGAACATAATGTTACATGTTGTGTTTTTATATTTATATGGAATGTGTATTTTATACGACAGAGTATTAGAGCCACACTGAGGAAGAAGGAAAGTCATAAATTTATGAGGCTGGTTCTTTCTGCGGAAAAGATGCATATTCTATCTACACTCCTGATACTTATGACAATGTAATGCTGATGTGCCAAAAGATTATGTCCTTGTTTGTAAAATCATACTGAAGAACAATTCCACGAAATGCCCCACAGCTGTCATTTTAACAACTGTCCTAATCTAAAACAACGGGTTACAATATTATTAAAGACTTGGTTCTCAAAGTCTGTGAATTTTTTTCCCTCTGTGGCCCTGATATTCTATCATTTTTATATATAGCCTTATAGTCTATGGGAAACTTTAAATTATCTAATGATAGCAACATCATCTAAAAATCATTTTCCCAAAATGATTGAAATTAATGATCACAAATGTTTAAATAATGACAGTGGGTCTAGTTATATGTGATAACAATGTGCAGTGGAATAACTATTGGTTTCCGTTTGTGGTGACTGCTGACTGACATAAGGCATGAGATTAAATAGAGCCTGGAACTTAGCCTGGTCTGGAGGCTAGCTCCACAGAATAATTCTCCATGGTAATTTATACCATAACATTGTACCGTCCTCTAATCCAGTTTTAGTGCAACCGGATCATGGATAAATTGAGCCAGGATCACCAAGATATCCCGGCTTAATCCCTCATCCTAGTTATTCTGCAACAGGCCCCTGGATGGCACTAAATTTCCTTAATTTTAAAACAGAAGTGGTGTTGTTTACGCCAGGGGGAACCTGTGAGTCAGTAGACCTAAGCCTCGGTGAGGTGAATCCTTATGTGAAGCCCTTTGTAAAAAAATATAGGTGTTGTTATGGATTGTGATTTTAAATTGGATAAAGAGATCAATTTAGTAGTTGAATCATGTTTTTTCCAATTGAGACAACTCACCAAGGTGAAACCTTTCCTGTCCTCTAAGGACCTTCAGAGAGTTGTGCATATTTTTTGCATACAAGTCGCCTTGATTACTGTAACAGCCTTTATTTAGGTATTAATCAGGCCTCTCTCTCCAGACTGCAAATGGTCCAGAATACGGCAGCTCGCCTATTAACAGGCACACGAAAGCGGGAAAATATCACTCCCATTCTCACGTCTCTTCACTGGCTACCTGTCCATTATAGGATTCATTTTAAAATATTGCTGCTTGTTTTTAAATCTCTTAAAGGGTCAGCACCAAGTTACTTATCAGATTTGATTAATCTGTACGCTCCGTCAAGAGCACTAAGGTCTGTCGACCATTTGCTTTTAGCTGTTCCAAGAGTGAAACTGAAGAGCAGGGGGGACCAAGCCTTTACAGGTGCAGCCCCAAAGCTCTGGAACAGTTTGCCTCTCTATATTAGACAGGCTCAAACACTTGAGGTCTTTAAATCTGGCCTAAAAATGTATTTTTACAGTATCGCGTCGATGCCATGTGAGAGCTGCTTTCTTTTATTGTTTGTGTCTTAAGTGTTTCTTTTATTTGTGTTTGTATTAATAAATCATGTTTTCCTTATTGTATGTACAGCACTTTGACAAACACTTGTTATAAAAAAAAAAGTGCTTTATAAATAAACTTGACTTTGACTAATTTCACATGGTATAATCCAGTATTTATGTGAATCATTTTGACAAAATGAAACCAGCAGCATCCTGTGTGATAAGTGCAAATTATTTGTACTCTACAATGCAAAATCTGAAAGATGAAATGTTCTCTTGCTTTTTTTAAACAAACTTTATTTTGGTCCCGAATATACGGTTTAATCGAACAGTCCGAATCCCATGTCATCATCGGATTCTTCAGATTCCTCTTTCTTCTCCTCCTTCTTCTCCTCAGCTGCAGCTGAAACAGGACAGAAGGAGAACAATGACAACAGCAGCACTCAGATACTGGGAAAGGGGGGATTTTGCCTATGAATCCAATCACATTTTGTATGGTGACATGGTGCAAATGTCAGGGATGTAATTGAGACACTAACCTGCAGGAGCTGCAGCTCCACCAGCAGCAGGTGCACCAGATGCCGCCACCGCAACAGCACCACCAGCTGGCACACTGGCTAGTTTACTGTAACCTAACAAAGACAAGAGAGTATATGAAAACCAGACCGCTTTATTAATATAAAGACGATCATTAGGATTTAGACAGTATTGCACCTTAATTTTGAGTGTTTTAGTTCAGCCAATAATCACATGAATGGCCAGTTTGAGTCATTCTAAAAATGTTTCAAGATTTTAGACATTTTTCACAAACCTCTATGTTGGTTTGAGGCACATTTCAATTGATTCTACATCATTCACTATAGTTTTAGACTTCATTTATCCACAGGTCAAATAATCCTGTAGACAAATGATGGTTGAAGGATGGAGAGTCCTTTAATTTCCTGCTAGTTTCTTAATACAATACTTAATCAAAAATATACACAAGTAATGAATGAATAAATTCTAGATCTGTGCCTTCATTAAACAACAAAAAAAAAGTTATTAAGTGGAGATTTACAGCATATGGAGTGACACTCACCTTGAGCAATCACATCCTCAACTGATTTGCCATTAAGTTCTGACACGACCTGGTGAAACAATTAGAATAAAAAATGTTATTTAATCTGTTGATGTTGACATGTAGCACAACACAAAACATTTAAAAGACTGCAGGACACACTGCTGATTTTATTTAAATAGCAGGATGCAGAATTGCTGCATGAAAAGATTCACTGTGTTAAAGCATCCATGATGTGCCACACACCTCTGGGGTGGACAGATCAGGAGCCTGGGCACAAAGGACTAGCAACGACAAACACTCTCTCTTTATTCTTTGTTGCCAGTTGATTAAGGTGAATCGTTCCTCTCTGACATGAAAAACTGGTCATCATTCAAAGCGATGAAACTGGAGACTCCTTCCAAAAACATGAAAGGTCTCCAAACAAGTCGGCACATCAAACTTTGTTTTAAATACATTAATGTCGATCATCCACTGTATCTGCATATGATGTTACTATAGAAACAATAACGTATTCTATAACATGCTATTATAAACCACTTATTCGTGTTCACTGTTATACAGAAGTAACACCATCTGTCCCTTAGGATTTGAAAACATGTTCTATATGAAATGCTCCGTAATGTAAAGTTACTACACAATCAGGAGTTTAATTTGAATAAAGCTGCAGTTTAACATAAAAGCGATTAATGCTTAATCACCATTCACTCCTAACAGTAAAAGTGTGATCTTTGAGAACAGCAGTGAATTTGCAGAGTAACTTTCCCCACTGCCCACCTTTCCCATGCGAGTATCATCAGCCTCGATGCCGACACTCTCAAGGATCTTCTTGATGTCACTGGCATTGGGATTCTCTTTGCCACTGAGGGAAGCCAGCAGGTAAGCAGCTACGTAACGCATCCTTTAATATTAAAAAAAAAAAAAAAGAAAAGAAAAATAAGAGGCTGTCAGTCATAAATCACAGCACAATTGTGTAAACTGTGTAACTGAAGCTTTGGGCTACACTACTGCCCAGCACAATTTGGCTCTTTACGTCTCCAGCTTCTACTAAAGGTTCGCTTTATTTCACAAGATAATTTTTTTTCAATTATGAAAAATTCTAAAATACAAGCTAATCAACAGCACAAGCAGAAAGCCAGCTGATTACTTGTGACTTTTACAGCTGTGGGTTTTAGACTGATCATCACATTTATCTGATTACACACACACAGGCATATATATATATATATATATATATATATATATATATATATATATATATGCATGCGTGTGTGTGTAATATATATGTATATATATATATATATGCATGCGTGTGTGTGTGTAATATATATGTGATCATTACACATCTGATACATTTTAAATAGAAATACGTGTGTGTGTGTATGTGTGTATATATATATATATATGCATGCGTGTGTGTGTAATATATATGTGATCATTACACATCTGATACATTTTAAATATATATATATATATATGTGTGTGTGTGTGTGTGTGTGATCATTACACACATATATGATCTCCATGAGCTAGACCTGGAGATTAGCTTAAAGCTAACGGCGAAGCGACTAACTGCTCTTTTTCGTATGATTTCAGCTCGACATGCTGTCTGTGTGCAGTCTGATAAAGCCCCAGTAACTCTACACACACACAATAAACACAATGGGATTTATTTTAGAATTGTAACCAATAAAAAGCTGTATTTAAACTCACTTCGCGAAGAGTAAAGGGGTAACGCGTGTTCACCACAGAGCGCTTGCAGGCGGAAAGGAAGTTGCCCAGGCCCGGAAACCGGATGTAGCGCCGTCAGCCAAGGTCACGTGATCAGGCAAAAAACCGCCTATTTGGAAAACTACATCTTTCTTTCTCTCTTTTTTCCCTTCTCTTTGATAGCGGTTGGCAAGCTTGCATGTCTCTTACCCTAACCCAGGGGCGTCAAACTCAAATTCACAGTGGGCCAAAATATAAAACTGAGATAAAGTCACGGGCCAAACTGAATATTTATTGAAAACTGAACTGCAACTGATATGTAATGTTCAACCTTTTTCATATGGAACAAACTTTAGTTTTGCTTAAATACAGGATTTGGAACAACCAGAGCTTTATATTACAAACACATAAGAAATTAATTTTAAAATAAAAGACACATCAGTGGTGTTCATTTCTTATTTAAATAAATAAAATAAATTATGCCTCTCATTGTATCATTTTAAGTTCCTCCACGTTAGCTCCGTTAGCACACAAGACAAACAGGTCTGTCCTTTATATTCGTGAACAGATAATCTGCCTCTCTCCTGACTTGAAAGCTCCTATTGTCCATCTTTCGTTTGGTCATTTTTGTGGAGGGTGGAATTAACTTGCCCGATGTGACTGTAACATGGTTGTTAACGACTGTCAACAGAGAATGAGGGGCGCTTGCTGTTCGTGGCTACGCGTCAATACAGTGGCAAGGCATTCTGGGATTTGTAGTATTAGTGGAGCATGCGGCTAGTCAGCTGTAATGCACATCTGATATGATCTCGCGGGCCAAATATAATTACAGTTTGACACCACTGCCCTAACCCAAGCTTGTATGTCTCTTCCCTAACCCAAGCTTGCATGTCTCTTACCCTAACCCAAGCTTGCATGTCTCTTACAAATATTTACATTTATATTTACTGTTGTATATTTAATTGTTACAATTTTGACATCATTCGTTTACTTTCTCTCTTTTGTGATATTTCAGTTCAGTGTGACCTCGATATAAAACAGAAAAAGTACCTTCACAGGTAGGCCTGTTTAGTTCAGAAATGTGTTAGTTCTTAATTGCATGCAGTTATTTGTATTGATAGTTTTTTCATGCATTTTAGAGATTTGTGAAATGTATTGATAGTTTTTTCATGCATTTTAGAGATTTGTGAAATATAACATTGAGGCATAACATTAACATCAAGAGAGTTTCTATATTGTGGCATAAGATTGTGATGATGTCATCCAGCCCTTAGTGCAAACAGGTTAGTGTAAAAAGTGAAAGAATCTTTAAGAAAAGTTTTGTTTAAAGATGATTAGAGTAACTATTAGAAAGCATTAATCCAAACTTTGCAGTTCAGTGTTACATTAAAATAACAAACCATGCAGTAACACATTTACAGACAAATATTCAGACAGACATACATCTGAGTTCAGTAACACAAACACCACAGCTGTCCACTGAGCAGGAGAGTTTGCTACCATTCTGCAGTGAAGGAATTACAAACTTACCTGAACAGAGGAGGCTCTTTTCAGGTAAGTTTGTAATTCCTTCACTACAGAATGATCATTCAGTTCATCCAGGGTAGTGGAACAGATTGGTAGATTTCTCTGGAGATTGATTCTCCCTGATCTTCTCCATACTCAACAGTTGCTGTGAGAGCTGCTTCCTGTCTGTGGCATTAAGCCTGTCCTTAAACACCCTGGGCAGTGAGCCTGGACTTCACCATGTTAGTAGCTTTACCTGACAGGACAGTTCCCAGATGTCTGGGTTTTGTAAGTAAAGAAAAGCTCTTTTCCCTTAATGCTTCCTCACTGGCTGACTAAAATTATATTATCAGTAACCTGCAGTCATGTCAGATATTACTATTAAAATCATGACCATTATGTACATATACAAACTATAATAATGATAATAATGAGCCATTATTCTATATACAAACCTCTGTGGTGTTTCTTTATCCTGCTGTAATCCTTGTATTACTCAGGTCCTGAAAAAACTCTGCCATACTTTTATCCCAAATATGTGACCTAAGAAGCCTATTTCATTCTGGTACTGTGAAATCATCTTTATTGGTAAGTAAGTCTTTATATATCCCTCCTTCAGTAAGCATCAAGACAGCTTGTGTAATTTCAGAATCAGTAAACCAGTCTGTGGAACACGGACGAACGCTGGTTTGTGATAGAGGGTGGATCTGTGACAAGTGAGCAGTATGGAACTATACCTGTTAGGATTGTTTTAAAGTGTGTCCTGTGTTTCAGTGAGCAGCAGCAAGGACAAAGTGGGGTGAGACAAGCTCTGTGTGTGTGTGTGTGTGTGTGTGTGTGTGTGTGTGTGTGTGTGTGTGTGTGTGTGTGTGTGTGTGTGTGTGTGTGAGAGAGAGAGAGAGAGAGAGAGAGAGAGAGAGAGAGAGAGAGAGAGAGAGAGAGAGCTGTGCAGTACTGAGCCATGTATGTGGGTCCATGGTAAATTAAAACCGCTGAAAGGTGAAAGAAATAAGGACAGGAAATAAAGAGCCCTTTTTGGGATGCCCACCTGCCTCCACATTCCACACATTAAAAAGTGTCAAATTAACCAGAGCTTTATCAATTTCTTTACAAATATGGGTAAATATTTCAGAAATCCCTGAATTCTGACCGATTTTGAAATTCACAGTGAGACAAAAAGCTGCAACATCACAAAGTTTCACAAGTGGAATGACTAACTCTCCAGAGCTGCACAACAGCAGCACCTTTGCCAGATGTTTGATTCTAAGCTTGATTCTTGGTAATATGAAAATGGAGTTTTGGAGAGCAAAACTGCAAGGTTTAATGAAACAAATCTGTGTCATGCAAAAATACAAGATATATTCTCATTTTTACAATCAACTGTATACTTGTACATCTGCTCTCTCATATCGAAAGCATAAGTGTTCCATATACATTTATTAAATGCTGCTGTAACACACGTTCTTCAATTTCCTGCCTGAGATGAATAAAATCTTGCCTCATTAGTCCCTTGAATTTACCGTAGGTCTTCCACCAGAGAGCAGCAGAGCACTGCTGAAATCTGGGCACAAACATTGCATGCAGCATGTTTGCTGCATCAGATAAAAGATTCAGCTTCGTTTTCATTACGTCAGATGTGTTGTGGCTGCTGAGCTGCACTCCTGCATTGATCATCAGGTCGCTCTGGTGGCAGGATATCAGCGCTCCCTGACGGTGTGGCCTCATTATTCATGCTTGGAGAACCACTGAGAGCTATTCAGGTGCTGACTCTGTCTACAATTCACAACTATATCAAGCTCCTCTTCATTCTACTGTTTCATTGCAGCTGCCAATTCCTCTTTGTTGAAAAGTGCTCACTCTTCCTGTCTGAGGAGGATGAGCAGCTGAGACTTGAGCCATGTCTGCTGTTTACTTTACTTTCTACTCAAAAGGTAGCACCACAAGAAGGATAATGAATAATCTGAAGTGTTGACGTTGTCTGAGAGATTTCTGCCTTAATGGTGCAGGCTTCCAAATAGAGCAACAGAACTTGGCTTTGCTCCATGTGACACCAGCCAGCTGTGGGCACTACAGCACTTTCCTCCCAGTGTGTTACACAACACAAGCTGCAGCTTGAAATGATGGCCTACACATGTCTCAGAGGAAGCGAGCATTAGCCTGCTGTTGTGTAATAGGGCATTTGGGAAGAGTTGGCTGGTTGGAGAGATCGTATAGGTGACCAACAAACAACCTTGCTATCTGCTATATTTTGGACAAAAACCTATATTAGTTCTAGAAGATTCTCCGCTTCCAAACAATTCGGGCATCATTATTGTCTATCATCCAACTCCATCAGCTCGCCTAGTGGGTGGGGAAGTTCACCAATTCACTACAAGTGATTACTCACTCTGTGGATTCAGTGCCATGCTGCTACATGCCAACACAAATAATACACCGCTTCTTCAAATCCTCAACAAGAGCAGAATTGAAAAGAACTGAAATGAGTGTATGAAAAAAACCTAGCATTAATTAGCTCGATGATCCGTTTGTGTATCTAACAGTTTCACAGTTCGCTTTAATATTTGATTGAGGAAATTTTAATGCTTTTCAAACAGAGGAAACAGATCACAGTTTTGCAGTTTGCAGACTAAATTTTTGTGAAAGTTTTCTTATGACTCTTTTTGCTGTGCTAACAAATAAACCTAAGTCGTGGCCTAATGGGTAAAGAGTTTGAGTCCTAACCCTCAGGTTGTCGGTTTGAGTCTCGGGCTGGCAATACCACGACTCAGGTGCCCTTGAGCAAGGCACCGAACACCACGGGTGTGTGTTCACGGTGTGTGTGTGTGTTCACTGCTGTGTGTGTGCACTTTGGATGGGTTAAATGCAGAGAACGAATGCTGAGTATGGGTCACCGTACTTAGCCGTATGTCACTTCACTTCACTTATTCGTTTCCACACTCTACTGTGCATCAGCTCCAGTGACTCCTGTTAAACTGTATTATTTAAAATCAAAATTAAAACTGAGAAAACTCCCTCAAACACTTTTGATAACTCTTGTAATTCTCATGTAATCATTCATGTAATTTTGCACATTTTGTAAAGTTCTTTGTTTGCTCTTGTGACATTTTAAAGGGACACTGGACCAGTATTTCATTGAGAACAGATGGTGAAATGTCTTGTGACATTTTCTGTGCACATTGCTTCTCCTGGAAAATAATTAAGACATCAAGTGTGTTCTGTTGAATGCCAGACTTTGATAAGAATATCAGAGGCCAAACTACAAATTCGCAGCATACCCAAAGCTGCTTAATGATTAGTGTTAAGTTGCATGGTCCATCGTCACAGAACGGCCTGAATCTGATCTTCAAGAAGCTTCTATAAATATCAGCTAATGGCAATATGTGGAGGAAGTTTTTTAGTCACACTGGACATTTGATATGTTGAGTAGCAGTAAAGCAAAACACCTGGACAAAGCCATTAAGATGACTGACTGTTGCTTTCTAATTTTATTACAATATTCATGACCCTCTCTCTCCCTCTGTCTTGCTTTTCCATTTTTATCTCTTTCTTCATCTTCCTTTGTCCTTCTCATTGTATGTCATGCTCTCATACTTACTCTCTAACACCTCTATTGGTCTAAGCCTCATGTCATGACATCCATCCATCCATCCATCCATCCATCCATCCATCCATCTATCCATCCATCCATCTGTTTGTCCAGCCATCCATGTGTCCATCCATCCATCCAACCATCCATCCATCCATTCATCCATCCATCCATCCATTACACTAGATCTTAGGGAACCTTTAGTCTATCCCTGAGGACACCCTGCACACCCACACCCACCCACACACACACACACACACAGAAAATTTAGAGAGTCTAATCAGCCTATAGCACATATTTCTGGACTGGTGGAAGAAACTGGAGAACCAAGAGGAAACCCCAGAGGTGTAAGGTGAATGTGATTCTAAGCCATGGTGCCCCCCACCCCCACGAACAATGAGCTTAATAAATAAACAAATAAATAATATAAAGAATGTGATTAGTATGTGGGGCTGAGGTTGATTTCCTCTTATTCCACAAAGCAGATTACTGCAGTGAATCAGGGTCAGGTGACAGCAGAGACACGCCATCTACTGTTGGAAAATATCAATAGTAGAAACACGAATATTAGCATATTATATACTTCTGGTCAATACAATCATAACAGTGGGACTAGCAGCAGTGTTCTAGTCTAGCAGTAGAACAGCAGTAATAAAAGAGAAGCTCAGCTGGACTGTGGGGGTTCTGGAGTGGGGATGAGTGTTGCTGAAGATCTCTCATTGTGCCAGTGGAGCCATGCCACCGATGTTTGGTATTAGTCTTTGAAATTTGGGTGTGAAATTTTCATGTGGATTTTTTTTCTGGATGAAGTTCCTGCTGGCCTCAAGCTCCCCTGCTGTGCAGCGAGCAGTCTGCAGGCTGCCAGCTGTTTGTGCCTGTGTGTAGTGAGTCTGAACCTGATCAGAATCTGTTTCTGCTCACTCTGTTTGAGGCTTGATAACTCTCCCATTTACTCAGACTTGTAGTTGCAATAAAATTGTTCTCCAAAATGAATTGCATTTCTTCTCTTCCTGTCTGTGTTGACTGTGAGGTCCAGGTGAGGTTCCCACACCTTGGAGATTTCCTTGTGCCTTCTTACCCTGTGTGATGTCATACCCATGGGTTTGTTTCAGGTTTCAAATTCATACAATGCACCAATGTGCAGTGGGCAGAGACTGGAGGTAGTCAGTAAACAACCAAGAACCGATCTAAATCAGTCAATATTTTCCTTTCAGATCGGTCAGTAGATGTTTAATACTTTTCTGAATCCCAAGACATCAGCTGCAAGACAAGTGATCAGATTCACATAATATGTTGTTGAACAGTGCACATGCCTGAAAAAGCTTTGTGTAACGATGCATTTATTTAACACTTATTGAAGAAGAGTTGTGCTTTGAGGATGAAGTTGCTCTTAAGTTTTATTGCTGTGGGAAAAACTCTGCAAAAGAGGGGACTTTGCAACTTGTTTCTTTATGTGCATGATATGAAGAGAGCGAGAGATAGAGAGATGATGATGATGATGATCTGTGACAAAGTGTCCAATTTTTTTGTCAAATTAAATTCTTTTGGATGTGCATTTATATGAAAAGAGCTTAATTATAAATGAGACATTGTGTTTATTCAATTTAACAGAGTGGCAGAAGCTAAACGTTGTATGGCTGCATTGTGTGCTTTGTGTTTGCATTTCTCCTTTATAGTGTACCTGCTGACAATGAGGCCAGAACTTGACGGATTACTGATCTCTCTCTCTCTCTCTCTCTCTCTCTCTCTCTCTCTCTCTCTCTCTCTCTCTCTCTCTCTCTCTCTTATTTGTATCCTCTCCATGCATACGCTCCTGCTACACCCTCTGCTCACTGGAATTAATTGATTGTTGTGTGTGTGTGTGTGTGTGTGTGTGTGTGTGTGTGTGTGTGTGTGTGTGTGTGTGTGTGTGTGTGTGAATAAATTGCGTTTTTGGCCAGTGATGTAAAAGATCTGGCCGCGTCACAAATGTGTTCGAGGGCTCTGTGCCATCTTGATCACACGCCACTGAGTGACTGGAGTCTTAAGAGAGACGAATGGACTGGGGTGGGGGTTATGTGTGTGGGGGTGGCTAGGGGGTGGGGGGTGGCTGAGGTGTTTGGATGCACTTAGAGAAAGACAAGTGAACAGATAGTGAAGGAAAGGACAGATAAAGAAGAGATGTAGAGAGATGGAAAGAGAAAGATATAGACAGAGAGAGCTAACAGATGAAAGGACATCATGGAGCGGAAAAAGACTGAGAAATAGTAAAGTATAAAAGTGAGAGTGATGAAGAGATGTGGATGAGAGAGAGAGAGAGATATATATAGAGAGAGAGATGAAGAGATGTGGACGAGAGAGAGATAGAGGGAGGGAGGGAGGGAGGGAGGGAAGGAGAGAGAGAGAGCGAGAGAGAGAGAGATAGAGAGAGAGAGATAGAAATTGAGTGAGACATAATCAGAGCTGTAATAAGCTCTCTTTCTCTCTGGCGCACTAACAGCCCACATCCACAATGTTGTTTCTTCTCTGATTTTCTCTTCTCCTGCAAATCATCAGGCAAATCTTTCATCTTCTGCCAGACAAGTTGCTTTGATAGTAAAGCAGAGAGAAGAAGCACTATGCATTTCATGTGTGGAGCTTTGAGAGAGAGAGAGAGAGAGAGAGAGAGAGAGAGAATGCTATCCCTCCATTGGTGAATACCGAATACACACTAACCCAAACCTCTGTATTACCTGAGGGACTGTGTGTGTGTGTGTGTGTGTGTGTGTGTGTGTGTGTGTGTGTGTGTGTGTGTGTGTGTGTGTGTGTGTGTGTGTGTGTGTGTGTGTGTGTGTGCAACACATTCCTCCGTCAGTATACTAAGGATCTAAAGATCTAAAGTGATAATCAGGGTGTTACCACATGATGCATGGGAGCATATTAAATGAAATAGATAGCAGTGCATCAGATAACATCCAACACATCAAGCTTTAAATAAATCACAACTCTTATGTTTGTTTTCACTCAAATGTCTATTCAGTCTTTTATAGTGATGATGAAGAATTGTACATCAAATTAATTCCTGTTTCAGTCGAACAGCCATGCAGTACTTGTTATTTATTCATGCAGATCAATATTCAGATCAATATCACAGGAAAATATTTACATGAATGTTTTATCCTGTTAAAGACCTTCATGTGAATTTCTGTTAAATTCATTTTCTAATATTGCTCATTACTGGTAATAATGGTTCTGCTTCATAAATCACACAAAAGCCATGCACTCTCTGCACTTCCTGTTCAGTTGTGCACCAGTTCCTTTACGTGTAATCTGTTTATATTGAAAAAGGCATTTTTGGTTTGAATCAATTCAGTTCTGTTCTTCTGACTAAATTTCTTCTCATGATTAGCTACAGTGGTTTTAAACATCATCTTTAGGTATCTGTTATTGTCATGGATGGTTTGGACAATTGTGTCTTTGTTTATGTTGTGTGCTCATGTGTGTTTGTCCCGATCATTAGTCCCTTCCCTCCACTGCACACCTCTTCCTCATGTTTCACTTAACCCTATTTATACCTTGATGAGTCCTTGATGTAGCTGGATGTCTCCTGTTACCATGTTTTATGTTCCTGGTTTCTGAATCTTCTTTTGTATTTAGATGCCCAGTTTATTTCTAGTGTTTCCTGTGTGTCTGCCTTGTTATTCTTAATAAAAGCCATGATTTTGGGTCTGGATTTTGCCCCTGCTGGAAGTTATCTGTTAGTTTATTGGATTCTTACCGGCTGTGATCGTTGCCGGCTGAATGTAAGGCTAAAAACCAAGCAAAAGTCATTTTGCTTTCAAAAATACTTTTGGTATTAAAACTATTTTGGTTTCTTCAAGTCCATTGACTTCTTAAAGGAAATATTTCTTTCACAGTTCATTATTAACCTTTCATCATTTTTGTCTCCAGAATTCAACAGTTCTGACCTTCGACAGGTTTTTAAAGGTGGACTCGCATTTTATTTGCACTTCAGTTAAAGTCGTTCATAGAATTAAGATTGTAATTATAAACTTCAGTCACAATTTCATTCAACTTGAGTCTCAGAATATTTGGAACAAAATTTTAATTAAGAAATGTGATAAATGTGAAGTCTCCTTTTTATTTCTGAATAATAAACAATGCAAAACAATGTGCATTTGCATAAAATTGAATCAATCGTCAAACAACAACGATATCAAAATTGTACTGAATTTTGGTGCTGAATTGTACTGATCAGGGAAAGCTGAAAAATGTACTCTGTAACAGTAGATGTAAATAGAAATAAAGCTCCAAATATATCCAATATACCCAGGCTAATATACCCAGACCAGCAAGCACTGTCTCTGGCATTGTAAATAATCGTCAATTCAATTCAATTCAAATCAAATTTATTTGTATATCGCTTTTAACCATGTACATTGTCTCAAAGCAGCTTTACAGAACATAAGAAATATAGTACAAAAAGTGAACCTCATCCTCATTTGGGTGACATTGGAGGGTGTGATTATAAACTGTTGTAAACACCGGAGTGTTATAATGAATAATGTCCTTTCTACAGTCATATACAGTCTGAGTGTATAGATAATACATTCGGGGTTATACGAACATTTCTGATCATATATGAAAACTACTTCTACCCAAATAACCCATCATGCTCATGAGCACTCAGGCCCAAACTGCTTTCTGTATACACTATTTTTACTCACTGGTTGCACAAATCTGGACCTCTGGCATTCATTTGATGCATAATTGATAGAATGCTGATCTAGAAACCTGCCGATGTAGAAACCAGGGGCTGCTGGTGAGAAGCTGCTGTAGGTGCAGTTGATCTGTGCAGTTTATTACAGGTTTCTAGTCTCTCAGTTGTGGGTTCTTTCCGAATGCTGGCACGTCCGTGTGATAGTCAGTATGTGGTGTGTATCGTATGTGGGTGGCAGAATCACTCAGACCTTTGTGTTCGATCAGCCACGAAACTAGAGCAAGATCAAAGCCTCTGTGTGTTGACTGGAGTTCAGCGGCATAATGATGAATATTCCACTTGATGAGATGAAGAGAGTGTAGATTGATTTTTGCCTTTCCTGCATACACACAGTGTGGACAAAACAATTAGTAAATCGAATGACTGGAGAAAGGATCCGGTGCCATGTTTCCACCAACGCAGTGCTGCACCGGCTTATTTTTTATGTCCACAAAACTGAGAGGCGTAACATTACGACACGCGTTAGATCTCTAATGTACGGGTGTAAATACAACTCATGGTGGCAATGTGTAATTAGCTTGTAATGATAATGACTCTGCCTCCTACTGTTCAGTATGGTGCACTTGCCTTATGTGTCTTCTTCAGAGCGTTCACCCTTGATCATTTTTCATCAGGAGTCTTTTCAACAAGTTCACATTGTTCATGATGTGCTTTAGTAGTGCCATGTAAATATCTAAAGTTGTTGTCATGGCAGCAAAGTAATGTTGCTCTTGATGTAAAGGTTCTGGTGCTGAACTGAATTGAAAAGATTGCTGCTTTCTTACAACAAACAGTCAAGGACGCTTTAACAGAAAAGAACCGGTTCTAGGTCCAAGTGGATCCAGAGGTGATCTGGAACTGAGACCAGGGAGGCTACTGATGAATGATGGATGTATAAATGAATCATTTGAACAGAGTTCAGGACATTTCACAGTGTGTATATAAAGTGTAGGTATGAGCTATTAATGGCTGTTGGTGAAGTTAGCTCCTCATTCATACAGCGAGGCAAGAAGCACAGTGCAGTGTCGCTTCACAAGATTATTACGCAGCTGGTGTGGGTTGAAATGCTCGTTAAGACGGGAGTGTTACTGCTGCGTGGGTCACACTTCTCACATGCATCCAAGCAATTCAGAAAATTGGCCTGCATGGAGCTTCAGAATCTGAGCGAGTCAAATCCTCAAGCATACACAGATAAAAAGCAGATGCAGCCAGACTCAGCTGCACTGATGCCACTTTCACACTGATAGACATTTAGATTTAATGTCACGTGTCTGAGATTCTCGTCAGTTGATCCGAGGGGAACCTGAAAGTCCAGGTATGTGATCAGGTGAGTAAGAAAGCGAGAGTCTGAGCTTACTGGGTGTTGTAGCCCTCAGCAGCCAAGTTTGTAGGCCACACTGTATTCACTGTAGTTTGACATGTGATTTGAATTGAAAAACAGGAGTCAAGGTCACAGCAAGCTCAAAAGTCTCATATAGATTTTCTTTCCTGTTTGAAGTAAAGTTTATGTGTTTTTTGGCCTACACATTAGTAACCAGAAGGACTAGATTCCACTGATGTTAAGAAACTGCAGCATTTAGTCCCTTAGCTCTGGGTTTTTTATTATTCATGTACTATAGGAGATGAAGAGGAAATGTCTGAATAGAGCTAATCTGAATTAAAGATGATGTGAGGGGTATGTAGTGTGTGTGTGGAGTGTGTTTGACTTTCTCCTTGCTATTTTATCATTCAGGACATGCCTTTTGTTTACTTGTTTCATGCTTTAAACCGAAATTGCATCACATCTCAGTGCTTCTGGGTAGGTTTTCCTCCTAATTTATAAATATAATGTCTACTTCAAACCTCACGCACACTAGTTCACTCCTTCACTTCAACCGATCATGACAGCTGGTATCAAAATAATTCTGCAGATCAATATGAGAGTCAAGACGGTCTATTTTTAAACATGTTTGTTTCTTCTGTAGGTTCTGCAGCAGACAGACATATTCAGTCTGCTCTCTCGGTAACTTCTGTTATATGAGTACAGCGGAGTGACAGCCGAGTCCCAGTCCATCAGCCTGCACTCGTCTGAGTATAAAGCATCCGATTTTCCACAAGCTTCCTGGAATCTGTTTGTAAAGTGTGACAGAGTGTTAGCAACAGCTAAAATCATTATGGGATGCTAATTACTAAATCACTTTAGCTAGGTTGCACTCACCAACACACACTCTGCATTTAAATAACCGACATGACTCAAGCGCAGGGTTTTATACTTTAGACCTGTATCTGAAGTACAAAGTATTGTTTTGTCATTAGTATTTGGAAACAACGTGCATTGTGATATCCAAAATACTCTTCTTCCTTCCTTTTTTTCTTTTTACATATTCCATACAGGGCAGCTAGTGTTGCTTGAGCAGCCAGTGTAACTCAGAGCTTTATTAGGAGTTTGGTTAAAAAAATAAATACTTAGTGAAACTTCATCATTTAATCCTTTTATAATCAGTTGGGAGTGTCTTATTAAGCAGATGTGGACCTGCACAGATCAGGAATGTCAGGAATAAATCAAGTTTATTCTATAAAACACGGCACACTAATCAAATCAGCTGTATAAATGAATGTCAGATTCTGTTAGATGATTTACTCCCATGACTGTCTCACAGTAGACATTAAGTGGTGGGGATTTCATGATGAGATTCAGCCTTTCATGTGAAATTTCAGATACACTGTTAAGATATTTTGTGCTGCAGCCCAGTGACATGTGTAAACAATAAGACATTAATATAGTCACTTTTCTCTCTCTTATTGCAAAACAAATATGTTTTTTTTTTACCTATTTCTGAACACGTTTCCTAATTTTAAGCTTATTCTCTTGGCAGACAATTTAGTTAAATTCACTATTTCTTTTTTTAAAGA